>NC_045441.1:37243635-37288408 GCF_002776525.5 Piliocolobus tephrosceles
AAAAAAAAAAAAAAAAAAAAAAAAGGCAAAATACGTAAATAGATATTTCTCTAAGGAAGACATGCAAATGACCAAGTATATAAAAAGATGTTCAACATCAGTAATCATCAGGAAAATTCAAGTCAAAACCACACAAGATATCACCTTATTGTGTTTAGATGGCTGTTATCAAAATCCAAAAGATAAGTGTTGGCAAGAATTTGGAGAAATTGGAACATTGTTAGTGGAAATGTAAGATGGTACAGCTGCACTTCTGGGTATATTTTTTAAAACTTGAAATATATATTATGATAAGATATTAATACTCCCACATTTATTTCACTGTTATTCACAATAGTCAAAATATGGAAGCAAACTAAATGTTCATGGATGGATAAGTAGATTAAAATATGTGACATAGACATATAATTAAACATTATTCAGCCTTAAGAAAAGGAAATCCTGTCATATGTGACAACATGGATGAATCTGTTGATCATTATGCCTATTGAAATAAGCAGGTCACGGAAGGACAATAATCTATTATTTCACTTATGTGAGAAATCAAGCTTATCTAAAGAGAGTAGAATGGTGGTTGCCAGAGGCTGGGGAGAGGGTGGAATGGGAAGTTGTTGTTCAATGTGTATAGCATTTCAGTTATACAAAATTAATAAGTTCTACAAATCTGTTGAACAACGCTGTGCCTATAATTAACAATACTGAATTTGACACTTAAACATTTTGTTAAGGGGGTAGATTTCATGTTAAATGTTCCTTCCACAATATGAAACACAAACAAAGGTGAAATAAAATATTTTTTTATTCTTCATTGATCCAGCAGATAACTCTTAATTAAAAAAAAAAAATAATAATGGCAGCATTGTACATGGTGACTATAGTAGGTTGTAAGCAAAATTAACCATATCAATATAATGGAACCATATCAATATAAAGAGAGGAAGGGCAATACTATATTAAGGTATCTGCACTGCCCATAAAGTGGTATAATGTTAATTGAAAGAAGACTCTGATTAGTTGTAAATAGGTATTGCAAACTCTAGAATAATCACTAAACAAAATTTAAAGAGATAATTATTAATATGATAAGATAGGAAAGAAAGTTGAGTTATACAAAATGCTTAACTAAGATCAGAGAAGACAGAAAAAGAAGGAAAAGGGAAACACAGGGTAAATGAAATAAATGGAAAAAATTATTAACACAGTAGATACTAAACCAACTAAATAAAAATCACTTACGTACAAAGGTCTAAATACACCAGCTAAATGACAAAGATTGTCAGAGTGATTACAAAATAAGACCCATCTTTATGTTGACTATGAGAAATCCACTGCAATCATAATGATACAAATAGGTGACAAATGGAGAGATGGCCAACTTATTTTTAAGAATGGTGCTAAAATAATTCAATGGGGGCAATGATAGCCTTTTCAACAAATAGTACTGAATAGAAACATGTAAGGGAATAAACTTGTACCCTTACCTCACACCATATACAGAAATTAACTCAAAGTGGATAAGAGACTTTAATATAAGTCCTGAAACTTAAAACTCTTAGAATAAAATTAAAGAGATAAATCTTTATGACTTTGGAATCAGCTCTGGGTTCTTACATATGACATCAAAAGCACAAATTAAAAAAATAGAAAAATTGGACATCAGCAAAGTTAAAGTCTCTTTTTGCTTCAACAGGCAGTATAAAGAAACTGAAAAGTAAAACTCACATATTAGCAGAAAATAATCACGAAATATATCTGATAAGGTACTTAAATCTTGTGTATCCTCACATGCAAAGAACTCATACAATTCAATAAAAAGACAAGTAACCCATTTAACAAATAAGTGAAAAGCCTGAATAGACGTTAATTAAAGGAAGAAATATAAATGGCCAAGAAGCACATGAAAAGATCCTCAAAATTATTAGCCATTAGGAAAACGCAAATCTAAACTGCAATGAGATACCGCTTTACACCTACACTTTACACCTGATAAATAGAATAAAAAGTTCAGCTGATAACAAGTGTTGGTGACAGTGAAAAAACTGGAATATTCATACACTGTTGGTGGGAATGTAATGCTCTAAGTCATGAACAGGATCTTGAAGTTTCTCAGTTAGACATAGTTACCAATATAATCCAGCAATTTCATCATAGATATCTATCCAAGAAAAACAGAAACATATGACAAACACAACACTTAGTAGACAAAAATGTATAGCAGCCTTATTAATAGTATCCAAAAGGTGAAATAAACCTAAATGCTCAACAACTGATAAGTGGATAAACAAAAATAGAATATCCACACAATGGGATATTATTCAATCATAACAAACAATAAAATACTAATACATGCTACAAATGAATTAACCTAGAAAACATTATGCTAAATGAACAAATCCAGTGACAAAAGATCACATATTATATGATTCAATTTATATGAAAAGGCTTTAATGGACACATTTATAGATATAGAAAATAACTTGGTGGCTGCTTATGGACTGGGATGACGGGTGGGTAGAATGGTAATAGTTAAAGGATATGGGGTTTCTTTTTGAGGCTATAAAATGATCTAACATCAAGAGTGGTGATGGTTGCACATACCTATGCATATATTAAAAGTCATTAAAGTGTACATTTTAAATTGGTGAATTATATTTCTCAATGAAGCTGTTTTTTAAAAGTAAAGAATTGGAGAAAAATAGACCGTGTCGTCACCAATCAAAAGAAAACTGGAGAAGCTATATAAATTTCAGACAAATGAACTTAATATCAAGGAAAATACCAGAGATAAAGAAGTATTACAAAATGATAATGGATCAATTCTCCAGGAAGAATAAAATCCTTAACATGTATATACCTAACAACAGAGCATCAAAATACATGAGGCTAAAATTAACAGAACTGCAAGGAAAATAGACAAATCTAATAGTATGATTACAGGCTTCACCATTTCTTATCAGTAACTGATAATTTCAGCAGGTAGAAAATTGGTAAGGATATAGTTTAACTGAACAACACCATCAATCAACCGGATCTAATTGACATGTATGGAATGCTTTATCCAACAAACACCAGAATACATATTCTTCTGAAGCTCACATAAAACATTCACTGAGATAGACTATATTCTGGGCAGCAAACACATCTGAACCAATTTAAAAATAGAAATAATATTCAGAATGTTATCACACTACAATGAAATTAAACTAGTACTGAAATACAGAAAGTTAGTGATAAACCTCAAAGTATCTAGAGATTAAACAATGTATTACTGAATCAAAATTGTGCAATACAATAAAAGCAGTCTTTAAAGGGAAATTTATAGCACTCAATGAATACAAAGGAAGATTTACAATCAATAATCTATGCTTTCATTTCAGAAAACGAGAGAAAGAAAAATGACACAAACTTGTAAAAAGCAGAAGAAAGAAATTAAGACTTAAAGTAGAAATCAATGAAACTGAAAACAGAAAATGAAGAGAAAATCAACAAAACCAAAAGTCATTTATTTAAAAAGATCTACACAACCTCTAGCCAGGCTAATCAAGAAAAAAGAGAGAGAAGACATAAATTACCAGTATTACAAAATTAAAAAAAACACATATTTCTCCATTGAGTATATGTCCTGTTTGAACAATGTAATCCTCCTATTTATAGTTCAATGACAATTTTTAAAAGAGCATATAGATCATATTGCTGCATAGGCTTCTGGAGCTCACTCACCTTAGTTTGAATTCCAGTCTTGCCTTTTCCAACTTTGTGTATGTTTCGGATAATCTAATTTTCTTTTTAAGTTAGGTTCATGGATGAATTCCTAAAGATGATATAATAGCCACAATTAAGATCAATATGTAGTGGTGTACAGAAGCTCATGTCAATTGGAAAGAGTGCTTGTTCATTTTGTCAGGAACTGAGCAGCCATGGCGTGAGTCTCAACTAGATTTGCAACCACAGTAAATTAATCGAACAATTTGTGCTTCAGTTCCATTAGCTGTAAAATGATAATGTGAATAGTAAAGAATAGTACATATATTATAATATTAAATTCTTGAGAATATGAAATGATTTATGTTGCCTGACATACAATAATTATGTAAATATAATTATATAATTATTCTTCAATATTTTGATCTACATAAGTTGATTTTCTAATGTTGAGCTGACTTTTGCTTTCTGAAAACAATTCAACTGATTTTTCTTACTCCAATTTATCTTTATTCTTTTACATTTAGTCATAGACAATGGGAGACATATGAGATGAAAGAGAAGAAATAATTTAAAAGTCGAGTTAACACAGCCCTGGCACAGTGGCTCACACCTGTAATCCCAACATTTTAGGAGGCCAAGGTGAGTGAGTCCCTTGAGCTCAGAAGTTCAAGACCAGCCTGGACAACATGGTAAAACCTCATCCCTATTAAAATATATATAAAATATATGGAAATGCATGCCTGTGGTCTCAACTACTCAGACAGCTGAGATGGGAGAATTATTCAGCCTGGGAGGCAGAGGTTGCAGTGAGCTGAGATTTCACCACGACGCTCCACCCTGGGTGAGAGAGTGAAACCCTGTCTCAAAAAAAAAAAAAAAGAAATAAAATCAACACAAAAGTTACCCCAGAGATGCTCAGTTTCTGACAAAATTAACAAGCAATCTTTCCAATTGACATGAACTTTTGTACAGCACCACATATTGATCCTAATTATGGCTTATTACATCATCTTTAAAAATTCTTCCATAAATCTAACTTAAAAGGTAAATTAAGAATTATCATTGTTAACATTTGGACACTTCTTTTCTGTCAATATGTTTTTAATGTGTTTTTCTTAAACTTGGTATCATATATAGAGAGATAATTTTTCAACCCACTTCTTTCAAATATCATCTATGACATATTTTCCTATGCTATTGAACAGAACTTTATAGCATAGAAAACAATGCAAAGCTGTGCTAAATTCTCATGAGGTCGCTTTTACCCCAGAGCTGCTCAGGGTTCCCGGCAAAATAAACCAGAGCTTCTGTACACTACTACATATTGATCTTAATTGTGGTTATTATATTATCTTTAAAAAATCATCTATAAATCTAACTTAAAAGGAAAATACGATTATCTGAATCACATGCAAAACACGTGTATGGGTCACTCAATTTTCAACCTGCCAGTTTTCTGTAATAGTGAATTCCTAGTGATCTCTATCTTTTCTTAAACAAAACACTGGAAACTTCTTTATTGTCACTTTCATCTTAATCTTCTAATTACCTGGTTGTATGCTAAAAATTATTAGTTTCTCTTCTTGCGGTAAGTATATTTTTTCATAGATTCCTGTAAGACGGACATTTGACATACAAAAAATACCACTGGTTGCAAATTTTCACTAGTGAGATTATTTGGGAAAAAAATATTTATTTTACACTTTCAAGAATGTCACATAGAAATGAGGTTTTAGTTACAGAAGAGATAATTAGTATATTCATTTTTTATTAATGGTATAAGAAATTACCACAAACCTAGTGACTGAAACAATACAAACATATTATCTTATATTTTTGTAGATTCAAAGTTCAAAATGGGTCTCACTGAGCTAAAATAAAGGTGCTAGAAGGGCTGGGTTCCTTTCCGAAGATTCTGGGGGAGAATCTGTTCTCTTACATTTCCCAGCTTCCAGAGGCTGCCCTCCTTCCTTGGTTCATGATTCCTTTTATCATCCTCATAGCCAAAAGTGTTGCCTTCCTCTCATCCTTCTCCCACTAACTCTGCTGGAATAGGTTCTTCAGTTTTACAGACCCATGTCATTAGATTAAGCCCACCTGGATAATCCAGCATAATCTCTTCTTCTCAAGGTCCTTAACTAATCTGCCAAGTCCCTTTTTCCAAAGTCCCTTTTGAAAAGTAACAATTTAACATCTTTAGTTACAAAATAAATGTGATGTATTCAATTTAAATTTTCATTACAATAAATGACATTTGGGTTTCCCCCCAAAATCCTGACCTATGGGTTTATCCTTTGTGCATTTAATGTGCTTGAAGATCTTGGCTCTTTCCACCATACAAGTCATTAAAGCCAGTGCATGCTCTGCAGCATCTCAAAAAGTCATCATCACACAGCTGAGAAATGACCCAGCAACAGATGACAGAAATCCCACCGCTTGATTATTCACATCTTTCAATTCTCATTATAGGTCAATTTTAGGTCCCACAGAGCTATTTTAGTGTGACCACAACTGCCACAATGGATGATTGTCAAATATTCTAACTATGGCTATCAGGAAGACAAATAAACAAACCTTGGATCAAAAACCCACCAGGCTGTGCTGGCTCTCATAGGACTGGTGCTTTGCTTTGAGACAAGCCCTTTCCCATTTGTGGCTTGTTATGGCCTCCAAAATTTATATGCTAGAAATCCAATCACCAAGGTGATGGTGTTACGCGGTGGAGCCTGTGGGAGATGATTAGGTTATTTGGGTGGAACCTCATGAATGGGATCAGTGCTCTGATAAAAGGCCCCTGGGAGCTGCCTTGCCTCTTCACCATGTGAGGACACAGCACCGATAGCCATCTATAAAACAAAAAAACAGTCCCTCTACAGAACACCAAATCTGTTAGCACCTTGATCTTGGAATTCCCAGACTCTGGATCTTTGAGAAATACATTTCTATTGTTTATAAGCTACCTAGTTTGGGATATTTTGTTACATCAGCTCAAATAGAATAAGAGAGGGCTCTAACACTAAGATTTTGTTTTTTTAACTCTGGGCCAATTATACAAGCCTCTTTTTTCATACAAAGTGGAGATATCTGACACTTTGAGTAGAATAACATTTCTACGTATTTAACTCACCAGAATTATAGCAGAGATTCAACAAGTAATAGTTCTGAATCTCTGACCATCAGCTCTAAAGAAGACCCTGCCTTCCTTTATTTCACAGCATTTATTAGTAGCTGTAGTTAATCATTGTTCACTTTGTTTACTGAACTTTAAATTTCAAAAGTGCTAAAATCATACCTTTCTTATGTAGCCATGTGTACTTGGTCCCTAGCACAGTTTAATGTACTCAGTAAATGCTTAACATTTTCTTAGTGAGTTAGTTTCCTCTTTTCTTAGCTCCTTTACATGTGTTAAATCCATGACGATCATTCCTAAGAAACTTGCTCACCAAAATTATGAGCAATGGCACACATTTTTAAACATATTGCCTGAATCACTGCTGGTGTCACCTGCTGGAATTAGACAGTGTAGAAGAACATTTTGTAGAAAAACTAAACCCAAGACCTGAATGAAGATAAACAGGAAAAGGGAAAAAGATAAATTCCGGTCTTTGCTTGAGACTGGAGGAATTTCTAGGCTTTAAGAGAGTATATCTGAGCAGAGTCAGTGCTCTTGCTTGGGTCAAAGCAATGTGTCTGCTTTTCAGCATACAGAAAAAGAATATGCTAGTATGCAAAGAGGAAATATTGTGGTTGTACCATTCAGAACAGGTAAAACCTGCTTAAGCATTTAATTGGAAAGTGAAAATGGAAATATCCAATGAGCTATATATACTACATACTTGAATAGATTGAAATGATTAACCTATTTATAACCACAATAGGAATTACTATTGTAAGTAAGTTTTGGAACTTGAATGTTCATTGTCCAGGTCCTTTCTTTTTTTTTTTTTTTTTATTATACTTTAAGTTCTAGGGTACATGTGCATAACGTGCAGGTTTGTTACATATGTATACATGTGCCATGTTGGTGTGCTGCACCCATCAACTCGTCAGCACCCATCAATTCATCATTTATATCAGGTATAACTCCCCAATGCAATCCCTCCCCCCTCCCCCCTCCCCATGATAGGCCCCAGTGTGTGATGTTCCCCTTCCCGAGTCCAAGTGAGCTCATTGTTCAGTTCCCACCTATGAGTGAGAACATGCGGTGTTTGGTTTTCTCTTCTTGTGATAGTTTGCTAAGAATGATGGTTTCCAGCTGCATGTCCAGGTCCTTTCTAAGGCTGTGGAGTGGCTCTAGCAACCTGTTTACATGATTATGTGTTTTGTAAAGTTTTCAATTCCATACTTCAACTTATTTTTTTTACTTCCACCACTCCCTGTAGTTTAGATATTTGGGCCCATGTTTTCCTCACTTTTTTCTTTCAACCTGTTGGATTATCCAGAGAAGTTCCACTTGGAGACTGGGCACATCATTATTTCAAGCAGGAAAATGTCAGAATACCCCATGCTGTGTGGGCAGATGGCTGCTGGGTTATGAGGATTCCCCTTGGACGTCTATTTTCAGGGCAATAATGACCAAACTCTGAGGAGAACAGCCAAGATTTTAAGGAGATTTGTTGTTGTTCCCTCAGGAAGAGAATATGTGAAAGAACAGAGGAAACTTCACTCAGAGGTAGACACTTGGGTACGTGATGATACTCTGGAAAGACTTTCAACTTGTACTAAAAGAAATAAAACTGAAAACGATTCTCTCTTATCACCCTAAATAAGTCAGTTCAAATTTATGATCTTCTGTTTGCTTAATTTATAAAGCCTAAAGTCAGAAATTGAGTCATCATAATAACATGAAACCTGGTGTTCTTTAAGCCTTTACTTTGTGTGAAGCACAGGGACAATTACATATAATTCTCAGAACAAGCTGAATTAACTCAAAATGGATCACTGACCTCAATATAGGAGAAAAACAGTGAAACTACTAGAGAAAAACAGGGATAATTCTTTATGGCCTTGGATTTGTTAATAGGTTCTCAAATTTGACAACAAAATCAAAAGCAACAAAAATAATAGATAAATTAGTCTTCATTAAAATTAAAAACATTTATGCATCAAAACACATTAGCAAGAAAGTAAAAAAAAACCTATAAAATGGAAAAAAAATTGCAAATCATATTTCGGGTAAAAATTTAGTTTCCAAAATAGAAGTACCGTATCACATATACTAGGATGGCGAGATAACAATAACAACAAAAAAAGGAGAGAAAGAAAAGAAAAGAAAAGAAGTTGAAAAGAAAAACAACTGAAATTAACAAGTGTTCACAAAAATCAAGCGAAATAGGAACCCTCACATATTGCTTTGGGGGTATAAAATAGTGCAGTTTGGCAGTACTTCTAAAAGCTAAACATAGAATTGCCATTTGACACTGCAATTCTACTCCTAGATAGATGCCCAAGAGAAATAAAAATGTATGTCAAGTTACTATGCTCATGCAAAAACTTGTACAGCAATGCTTGTAGCAGCATTATTCATGATAGCACAAAGGTGAAACAACTGTTCAGAAAGGGAGGAATGAATAAACAAATGTGGTATATACACACAATGAAATATTATTCAGTCATTCAAAGGAATGAAGCACCGACACATGCTATAGTTTGAATGAACCTAGAAAATAATAGGCTAAGCGAGAGAATTCAGCACAAAAGGTTGCAAATTGCATAATTTCTTTCCCATGAAATATTCAGAATAGGTAAATCCACAGAGACAAAAAGCAAATTAGTGATTGTCAGGGCATGAGAGTGAGAGGGAGGAAGGGAGAGTCATTACTCAAAGCGTGTGGAGTATTTTTCCAGGGTGATGAAAAATTTTGAAACTAAAGAAAAGTGGTGGTTTGCTTTTTACTTTACTAGGATTGTAAATGTACCAAATGTGCTATTTGAAATAGTTAATTGTGTATAATGTGAATTTTGCCTCAAGAAAATGGTAATCATAATTTAGTTTATAAACACCTTGTAAAGGAAGAAGAAAAATCACATTGCTATCTCTAACAAAAGTGGAACAATCGTTGAGCAAAATCCAACATCCATTTCTGAAAAACTTCCAGCAAAATAGTAACAGGAGGGAACTCCTGTAGCTGCATAAAGGGCATCTGAGAACATCCTATCGCTAACAACTCAATGCTGAAAGATTGAGTGCTTCCTTCCAAAATAAGGGGAAAAGGCAGGGCTGTCTACTCTCTCAGCATACATAGGCAACCAGCTGGAATATGGTTACCATCACCTGTGGCAAAGGAACACCACAGGGATGTCCTCAGCACCTCCAAGAAAAAGAGCTGGGTTCAAAGAGCTGCTGGGTCCACAGAGCCCTGCAGTTAGATCAGCCCAACAGCACACACCAAACAGGAAATTTCCAAGACGATTGCAAATGGGGTTAACATGTTTTTTGGAGAGCGACTAGAGGAACTGGATGAGACTTTGTACCCTCAACTGACTGCCATCTCCCACTCCTTTCCCCAAGTCAGGCTTCTGTTGGGGGATGGACAGAAGTATTTCCTTTAAAGCAACAATTAAATATTGACTACTTCAAAACAAAACAAAACTAAACCAAACCAAACCAAACCAAACCAAACCAAACTAAACTAAACTAAACTAAACTAAACTAAACTAAACTGGACATGTGCCTGAAGTGAACAGAGTCAAGTGTGTGTACCCTAAGAGGGAACAGAAATCTCCGGAGCCTATGGGAGGTTTCATCCAAGAAGCCCCATCCCACACAGTAGATTAAAAGAACAGTGCAAGATCATATCAAGTTGCTTCAGCACTGCATCCTGCCAGTGAGCCCACACAAAGGCAGGCTGTTACTAGCAGAGACAAAAGGTAACAATTGATATTGTTCTGCCTACCTAAATAGGCATCAGCATTGTGATTTTGGGTCATAATTTCTCATATAAATTGCCACATCATCTGTTTTTTAATGTTCTTTCCATTAGGCAACTCACAGCAAGGGAAGTAATTCTGGAGAATAAATTAAGCATTTCTATATTCCCTGGAAAGTATTCCATCAAAATAACACCCAGAGTAGCACCCAAAATAACACCCCTGGTAGCAACCATTTTTAGAAACCATGATTCCTAATGATCAGGCTTTCTGGGATCCTCAGCTATCCAGTTCCAGTTTAGACATAAATCCTTGCCTCCCATTGCCACTATGCAATGGACCATGGATGAAAATCTGAACAAGACTGCTGACTGCTCTTTTAAAAAAGCTTCCTGCAGCACAGCTTCAGTCTCTTGGCCTGAAATTCTCCTTCCACTCATGAAGTGAATATCTTGCTGCCAACACTTAATTCAAAAACCACCATCTACCATGAAGCCTCCTCTCATTCTCACAGCCCAAATGTAATTTTTATCTCTTTTAAATTCTGTATGTTTTCCCATCCGTTTCTATCATACTTTTACTATTCTACCTACGTTGCAAAACTCTCTAAGCTTAGAGCCATATTTTATACACCAAATTGCCTGCTACAGCAGACGGTGCTCAATAAATATTTGTTCAATGAATGAATGAGTGAGTGAATAGAGCTGAAGGAGTGAATTAAGGAAGAGAGTTATTATAGCATTTCCCTCTACAGGGGTAGAAATAATGAGCCCCATTATGGATTGAAACTTTGAAAATGTAAGTAGTAGAAGGACTGTGTTGCAACAGAAGTCTTATAACCACAGCCTTTGTTCAAGGTATTTCCCACGTTTCTCTACAAAGCTAATAATACTTTTGATTCATCTTCCTAAGAGAGTTATAAAATAAAAAGAAATGATCATCTAATTTAATATCTGATGTAATTCCAGTGATGCATAATTTACTAGTTTCTTAGCCCTGAACTGTTTTTTAGTATTAGTAATCGCATCTGTTCTGCACATTTAGAGAATAAAGCACTGTCAATCACTATATGATAATATGATAATGCTTTTATTAAAATGTTCAAAGCAGAAAACAGATCTTACTTACTAAATACTTCATCAGTTCTAAATTTATTCTGAACTCTTTCCTCAAATAAGTAACATGTTTTAAACAAGACTGTGGTTTGCTTTCTCCAATATTCCTTTCATTGCACGTATGTTAGTTCAACATCGTCAAAGTTCTTTGCTTTCCCCTGTCTTGTGTTGATGACTATCAAATGAGGAAACAGATATTTGCACATTGATTTCTTCCATCAATTGGCTAATATTTGTTAGGAAAAATGATAATAATTGCTAACATATATTGAAAATTCATTATGTGCCATGCTTCTAACATTTGTTTTATATATAGTATCTCACTGAATACACATTGCCAAGGACTGTATAATGTGTTGGGTAAAATATGTTCCCCCCCAAATCATATGTTGAGGTCCTAATTCCCATACTTCAGAAAGTGTCTGTATTTAGAGATGGGGCCATTAAAGAGGTCATTGAGTTAAAATGGAGCCCTTTGGGCTGGAAATAATCTAATCTGACTGGTGTCCTTATTAGGACATTGTCCCTGGTGTACAGAAAGCTGACCAAGTGAAAAGACAGCAAGAGGGTAGCCATCTGTAAGATAAGGAAAGGGGTCTCAGAGGTCATCTACCTGCCAGCACCCTGCTTTTGGATTTCTAGACTCCAAAATTGTGACAAAATAAATTTTTGCTATCTATACCACCCAGTGTGTGGTATTTTGTTATGGCAGTCTGAGCAAACTAACATAGATACTATTATCATCTCAGTTTTACAGATGGGAAGACAGGATCTTGAAAAGGTCACAGTCGAGTCCGCAGTGGAGCAGATGCTAAAACCACAGTCTGAGTTCAAAGGCTATGCTCTTTGACATTTTCTGTTAGCACCTCCTTGACATTAAGATCAAATTGATTTAACTATAAGATTGTGGCAGGCACTGTGCTAAGAAC
The DNA here is from genome assembly GCF_002776525.5 of Piliocolobus tephrosceles. Lineage (NCBI taxonomy): Eukaryota > Metazoa > Chordata > Mammalia > Primates > Cercopithecidae > Piliocolobus > Piliocolobus tephrosceles. The sequence goes on from NC_045441.1 coordinate 37,256,255, forward strand.
TTTCGTGCTTTATCAAACCTGGTTGCTGATATACTTAAAACATTTCTGAAAGTTCCTCATTTGCATTTCTTGCTGCTGACCACTTTATTCCTCAGGGCTCTTCCAATTCTCTTATATGGACACTTCTCTTTTTCCATCCTTTTCTCCTTCCCCACCCTGTGTCTATGACAAAGTCAGTATTATCCGGGCTGTCCAGTGACTCTTCCACAGTAAATTTTCTAGACCTTTTTAAAACAAGCCCAAGTCCTTTGGAACTCAGACATCCAGAGATAGATATTGGCCTCTTAGTATAGTTGTGACCACTCATGGACTGCGACTGAGTTTCCCGTATTGAAGCCCAGTTGACCGCCTTTCTTTTCATGTCACTGAAACAACGTTCTCTGCATTGTGTCCAGACACATGGTTTGTTGTCACCCTGTACTTCTGGTCCTTGTGAAGGCAGTTTCATCTTCACTCTTGGATGCCTCCCTGTCTTCCTACTGCTTCAGAGCCCATGCCATTTCTGAGATCCTCTGAGCTGTCCCTGTGGCTTCCATGTAGGTGAACACAGGATTATCAGGGTTAAATGATCAGCGGTGGGTGGGCCAGGGTCACATGTGAGAAGAAACAGGCTGTGACCTGAGAGTGAGATGCTGAAAAAATTGGGAGGTGAAAGTTATGCATTTGAGAATTCCAAGGATCTTAGAAGAAAGAATTCTGTTGAAGTGTTCACACGGACACATAAATCAGCCAATATGATAGTGCAACATAAAGGTCAGTTCTCAAGGACCCCCATTCCTCCTAATGAGAAGAAGACACAATTATTTCTAGAATTTGTATATATTTTTAGCAAAATAGTAAGCATGTGATAGTATAGCTTGTTTTATGCTTTTCTTTTCAACTGCGTGAAAATCCATGCAAAATGATTTCCCGTCTTATTTAAGATCTAAAGTCTTAAAAAATAGAGCCTACAAGAACCTATGAAGTCCTCCACAGCCTCTTGCTCCCATCCCCCTGTCCCCTTGCTAACAGGTCAGGCATTTTCCGTCCTGCTGCAGGGCCTTTGCACTTGCTCTTTAATCTGCCTTCAATGCCCTTTGTTCAAGTATCTGCACGACTCATTTCTTCTCTTTTTTCAAGATTTTGCTCAAATACAATTTTCTCCATAAGGCCTTTTCTGAATACTCTGCTTAAAATTTCAACCTCTGCCCTCAAATCCTCTTCCCTTTTCCAGGCATTGTATTTCTTCATTGTATTTCTTCACCTTTTATCATAATATATCATTTACTCACCTATTTTGTTTATTTGCCTTTGTCTGCAATGTTCAGAATGACTTCTTTCTTCCTTATTGTATTCTTTAATGTATCCTCAACACTTAAGAGAGTGCCTGGTGCACACACTAAGTAATCATTATTCATTTATTAGATGAATGAATAAATGATGTAGGGAAGAATCTTTGTATCTGCAACTCTTTGTCTGCTATAATCTGTTAAATTTTTAATTTATTATGCAGTTCAACTATGAAAGTTGCCTTTCTGAATACCAGAAAACTCCTTACCCTCTTTAATATGTAAATTAATCAGATTCTTCTAGAGATTATTAAATCATTCTGGTGATTTTTATGATTGGCCTCTGTTAACCTATGATGGATGCATTTGTTACGGTTTATACTGAAGACTTCTGAAATGCTTCTAACCCAGGCTGCATTGATAGTTTCCATGATGATATGAATATCACCAAAAAAATCCTAGCATATGTATGTTAATATTTATCAAAATTGAGGAAGGGAATCAGAAAAACAAGAAAAAGAAAAGAGTACAAAACAGTGATCACCCGTAAACGACCTAGCTCAATGAATGTTACCGTTTGAATGAACACACCCACCCCAAAATACACAAAATTGCAATTACTTTATTTGTTGACATTATTCCTAAGTCTTTTCCTTCCTTTTTCAGAACTCTTCCTGACACCTCAAATCTAATGCCAGTGCTGTAGAGGCTGTAGGGAATTGTGGTCGTTGGCCAAGGGCAAACCTCCTTTGATGGCCCTTGGCATTCACGCTTTTGGCAATTTATCTTATTATGCAGTCATCAGTGTTCAATATTGAGAATTTTAAAGATGTAAAGGCATATATAAAGGCAGAAACATCACAAGTAATTCCAAAAGTCAAAATGACATCTATTTCTTGAAAAATTTTTAGTATTTACTTCTAGAAATCTATTTATTCATTTTCATTCATATATGCATCTTTTCCTAGAATTGGGGTCACATAGGACATTGTGTTTATAACCCATTTTCTTTCATGTAACAATAACTGTGAAGATTTTCATATCCAGTTAATATTCCCACTTATTGCCTATATGCCATTTATCACCTACACCAACAGAGTTATTAAGAGGACTGCCACAAGTAAAGTTACAAAATAATCCATCTGAATGCTAAATTAAACCTAAAACACATCATATTTTCCCTCCTTTATTTGTGGTAAATGCTGTTATCTCTACCCTTTGGCCTCCAGCAGCAATTTATGTTCATAAAGAATTTCCATCCAGGAGAGAAAAATGACATTCCACCTTTCCCTCTCAATTCTTTATAATGTGTGATGTGCTTGACAGCATTTCACTGCTTTCTCTGACCACAAACAAACAGTGGAACTGAATGGCCTGTGTCTACTGCCACCCTGCTTGTACTTCCCAGCTTTCTTTCATGGTTGTCTCTGTACAGAAGACATGTAAGCATGGAAAATAATAAGATCATAAGCATGTCACAATAAGATCACATGGAGTAACCTTTTTCTCACTGTTAATTGCAAATTAAGTTTGTATAATGAAATTTTGGGAATTACAAATTAAAACCACCAGACATCATTTCACACTCAGTTTGTTCGGGAGAAAGTGCTAGTCAGATGATGAAAAGATGTATGAACTCTTATTTAGAGTTTGTGTAGGAGATACATTTATTACAATCACTTTAGAAGTATTTTTGGCATTATCTTTTCAATTTTAAAATATACATAGCCAGAGATGCAACGTATATATTACATCCAGGCATAGCACATTATAATACCTGAATACTTACATATTTATGAGGCCTAATAGTAGCAGCACTTACAGTGTCAAGAAATAAGTAAATAAAGCAGACGAAAGATACATAGACACACATACGGATAAATAAATTGTGGAATATTTACTCAATGGATTGCCCCACAGCAGCAGCAATGAATTCTGCCAAAAACAGGAAAGAAGATGATTATCACACACCTTTGTTGAGTGGAAAAAGCCACACATGTATATGGATTCCTGAAGGGTTCATATACCTTGCCCCACATGAGTGGAACAAACAGGACTTGAACCCAAGGCCTCTAACAGAAGGGCACAGTTGCTCAACAGTATACTAACCCAGCTTGCACCGATGTGCATATTAACATACAAGGATCAGTGGGAAAAAGCATCTTGAGAATGACAAAGGGAAAGAAGGGGACTCATGGAGTGCAGTCCTGAGGGGGCAGGTGCATGGTCAGAGCAAACAGCTGTGACACTCAGGCAGCAGGAAGGCATGTGGGCATGGGTGCAGACCATAGAAAGAGGTTGGTGTGGGGACAGAGGGATGAAGGTACTTTGTTAACTTAATTTGGTCGCAAGTTATGTATTCAAATGCTAAAACCACCAGAGTACCACCACACTGTGATGAAATATTAACTGTAATTCATGCTCCATATTATCCCACTCTGGAGTCTCCTTCCCCAAACTAACTTTGGTAACTCTCTCTTTTGATATTTATTTGCATAATTACTAAACATTCTGTATCATTATTTCTTATGAAAATTGTAATTATTATCTATGTACTTTCATAGAAGACAATGATTATACACTCAAACCAACCTCACACCATCCTCTCCCATTACCCTTCTATCATAATTTTTAAAACATTATTTACCATAGAAATATATTTCTTACCACTGATGGTACTTAAAGTCAATGTATAATTGAATTTTGTTTTCTGTATTTTCTTTTCTGTAAAATGGCAATGATAAAATAAAACCAACTTCATAGGGCTGTTAAAAATGTGTATGTATAAAGGGTATTAAACAGTGTCTGGCATATGATTCAATAAATCTTAGCTTCATTTACTATCAAAAACGCAGAGGAAGATATAGAAATTGACAGACTGGGGTTAAATTAAAAGTTTCTTGTCCTCTCATTCAAATGCTATCCACAGTATGCCACATTCTTGCTTTTGTCATATATAAATTTAAATTTTTTTAAAAGTAATTGTTTAGAAATGTTAGAAACAACGTGGCCTTGCACGTAAAGGTCAACAAGACATCCCAAGTGCGACTTGATGAGTACTTCCATATTCTCCTCAAATTTATTTTATTGCCTTGACCTTTTCTCCCAGCCTCAGCTGAGTGATTTTCCTGGTTTGTTGAATACACTTTGCAGTGATGTTATGCTTTTGTGAAGAATGAACCCTTTGGTATGTCAGTACAAATACCAATTTAACGTCAGAGTGATTCTGGAGGGAGTTGTGATTATGAGTTTATTTACGAAATGATGAATATTACTCATTAGCCTGGCACTGATTTATTTGAAGGGATAGGCTGCATTAGAACCATGGTGGTAATAGTGCTATCATAGCATATTCCAACTGCAGGAGCATTGAGAGAATAATTACAGCTACAGAATGGAACCTGCAACTCTCTTAACTAAAGAAACCCAAACACTTTCTTAAATACTCAATGAATATTATGTCATTTAAACCATTCTCCCAGGAATAACCCACAAATACTAAACAGGATAGAAAATTATGCCTACCCAGGCTGAGAACGGTGGCTCATCTGCAATCCCAGCACTTTGGAAGGTTGAGGTGGGCGGATCACTTGAGCCCAGGAGTTTGAGACCAGCCTGGGCAACATGACAAAACCCTGTCTCCACAAAAAAAAAAAAAAAAAAAAAAAGAAAAAAGAAAAATTGGCCTGAATGGTGGTGTGTGCCTGTAGTCACAGCTACTAGGGAGGCTGAAGCGGGGGGATCAATTGAGCTCAGGAGGTAGAGGCTGTAGTGAGCCGTGAACAGGCCACTGCACCCCGACTTGGGTGACAGAGTGAGACCCTGTCTCAAAAATAAGAGAAAAGAAAGAAAATAATGGCTACCCAATATGAATGCCCTAGATCTGCTAAGAGAAATGCTTCACAACCATTAGTAACTTGTTTCCCAGTCCACAAAGCATGCACTAAAATACCGCTACTGCTGCCATGAGCATTTATTTTTGCAGTCATGAGCATTTAATATCCCCAAAAAATATAGACAATGTCACCTTCTCATATGGTGTATCTCTGGCCTTTCAGACTCAGAGGAAACTCTCAAACACCTGTAGAACCTGTAGAGAATGGTTATTCTCTTCAAAGCCCATCTATGTAAAATTATAGCATTTTGTTTGTTTGCCTATGTTATTTTCTTCTCCCACTAGGTTTTAATCTCCATAATATCAATGATTTTGTTTTTTCTTCATGACTCTACTCCCAGTGCCTAAAAAAATTTTTCAGCATAAAACTGTGCCCAATGATTAGCTGCTGAATTACACAGTTTCCTTAATGATACAACACAGCTAGTTTGGTTTATAGACTCATGGGAGCCCTACATAAATTGCACACCTAGCTCAAAAGAGTCCATTATTTTGAGAATCCACACACCAAAATGTGGAGCAGGGGGATTATTAGAGGACTGAAATAAGCAAGCTTAAAAATAAGTTCTTAGGTCTCAAATTTAAAAGTTTGTCTTCAGGAACCTCATCTTGATTAATTTATTTTCTGATGGGGTTTTGGAATTTTGTCAATTATATCAATTACATCTATTATATCAAATTACAAATCAAAAATTATATCAATTACAATTAGGTAGCAAAATTTTACAAATAGCTGAGTTATTAGTATTTGAAACAACAAATTTTTCATTGCAAAAATTCCTTTTCACTTATTCAGCATCTACCTGTAAAAAGCAAAATTACACAAATATGCTGTAATTTCAAGGGACACTAATATTTTCACCTACATACCAATCTACCAAAAATGTCTTCAAGGCAAGGACTTATGAGGCTTTCCTTTAAGACCAAAAAATGTGTGCAGATATAAGAAAAGGAATTCCTCAACGTAAACACGTTTGGCCAGGAGATTTATGAGGGGAAGGATGTCTTTCTCTGAGGGCATATATCTTAATTTTGACCGAGCTACGATTCTCTCCATTAGTTTACATTGTTCTATAAGCAAGCAAACTCTTCTGTTTCATGAAGACACACAAGTGTTGGAAAGTACTAAGCTGCTATACAGTGACATCAATCATTTGCAGTAAACTTTAAAATCATAGAGTATTACAGAAACCACAAAATCATGAAGGATTGCAGAAGAGTCATTGCTGTTGGGTGTGGAGTGTAATAGAACCAACAAAGAAATACTTGGGCCATCTTAGCATCTATAATAGCTATAATAGTGCCCCAAATCCTGGGAGGGACCCACAGCTCTAGGAAATGTAGTGGAAAAATTTAGAGTCGTGAAAGCATATGTGCTTGATGTTGGGGAAGCAGTGATGCTAATTTTAACTCTACTATATTTACTTGGGATATATTGAGCAACTTGAACAAACTCTGATTCCTAGGGTCTTCATCATTAAAAAGCAGAAAATACAGTAGTAACTTCCTTAGAGACTACTGAAAGAATTTAACACCTCACAAATTCTTTAAACTATGGCAGTGCACATGCTACAAAACAGTTTTTATGGTGTCTCTACATTAAAAATGCCATACAGACACATGAAAAAAGAGGTTAAATTAATAATGCTTTCTCACTAATTCTCATTTAATGAATTTTATAGTCATTCCCATATGATACGAGGTAAAATATTGTATTCTTTTTCTGTTAGATAAATTATTACTACGTGATTCCAATAAAGTCTGGAGAAACACTTTTATCCTGTTCTATTGGCTTTGAAAGGTGTCAAGATATAAAATTTACCCTAGAGTGAAGAAATATCAAATATGTAGATGCTTTCATTGTAATTTTTTTGTACCTCTTGTATTATTTACATTTCTTGTCATTTGTATTTTTATACATAGTATATTTTTAAATGAAATTTAAACTTGAAAAAATTTTGATTGCTACTGCCATCTGTATTTAATCAACAGCAAAGACACAAAATAAAATGAGAAGCTCGTTTAACATATATATGTTCTAGGTCGTTTTGAAGAGCTAACATCTGATCTGATGGCAGATTTCTGACTCCGAGATTAAAATATTGTTGAAGTTCTGTTAGTGTCAATTTTGGGTTAGGGCATTCAGACAAATACTGAGATCAAATTGAAAGTTGGACCAAATAATAATAAAGTTAAAGACATTGAGGAGTTTAAAGGTATTGAAAATTTGTGACCTAAAATCTAGGAGAAGCGGGATACCAAAAATTAAATAAGCCATTTGGAACTCTTTTAGCTTAGAGGTATTTGCTGTTTTCAAAAAGCTTGATAGAAATGCTGAGTCAAAAAGAGCTATCAACAATGTTATGGAAACAGGCCAAAAAAACTGGAGTTCAAGGACCACAAAGGAGGAAGGGCAAGGATAAACCCCATCTCTCCTCTCGGGCTCTACAAAGCTACAAGCTAAGAATAAAAGTGAACATTAAACAGACCATGCCTCTCAAGACTGAAGCTCAGCTTAGAATCATTTTGATCTCTAATTGGATTAAGGTGATCTGGGATCCTAAGTACCCCTGCAAGAAGATAGCATCATGTAATGCTTCAAACCACTTAGATAACATTTCATATACAATATCTAGCACTAAAAAATAATTAGTCATTTGAAAAGACAAGACCATGTGGCAGAAAATAAGAGGAACTACTGACAATGCAAATAATTGAGAGATAGATAGATAAAGGAAATAGAAGGTGCAGATTATAAGTAGCTGACCAAAAAAAATTAGTGAACTAGAGGATGAGTCAGAGCAAATTATCCAGACTGATGCATGAAAAGACAAAAGGAATGAAATACCCAGAAAAAAATGACGTATGTCAGACACAGTGCAAATGATTACATATATTTGGGATCCCAGAAGGACAATGATAGTAACATAGAAATAGTAATTGAAGGGATAATGGTTGATAATTTTCTAAGATTGTTTAAAGTTATCAAGCCACAGATTTAAAAAGCACTAGAGATTTAGGAAGAATACATTCCAAAAAACACGCCTAATAACACCACGTTAAACAGTTGAAAAGTTCAGACTAAGAGAAGATCCTTAAGAGAGAGAGACAGAGAAAAAAATTAAACCAAGACCTTCCAAAAAGCAACAGTAAGCAATGAAGCTAACTTCTCTGCAAAATTAATGAAGACAGAAGATGATGAAATATCTTTTTTTCTTCTTTTTTTTTTTTTCCTGAGACAGAGTCTGGTTCCGTCGCCCAGGCTGGCACGATCTCGGCTCACTGCAACCTCTGCCTCCCAGGTTCACACGATTCTCCTGCCTCAGCTTCCCAAATAGTTGAGATTACAGGTGCACACCACTATGCCCGGCTAATTTTTTTGTGTGTTTTTAGTAGAGACGGGGTTTCACTGTGTTGGCCAGACTGGTCTCGAACTCCTGACCTCATGATCCACCCGCCTTGGCCTCCCAAAGTGCTGAGATTATAGGCATGAGCCACTGCGCCCAGCCAGATAATGAAATATCTAAAAATTCTGGAAAGCAGGGGAATAAGAAACCATCAAACTAAAAATATCAATATCCAAGAGAAAGATATATGTTAATAATACATTGAAATAAATACATTTTCAGTCAAATGAAACCTGAAAATTTATCACAGACCTTCAATTGAAGAAATAAAAACATCCTTCCTTCAGAAGGAAATAATCTCAGATTAAAATGGAAGGTTTATTAAATAATTAATATATATGTGAGTAAATCAATATTAATTTAATGTATTTATATGTATTATTTCAGTACTTATATATAGTATCGATTTTTATAATGCATAGTGCAATTATAATAAAGAGAATTAATATATAAACAACAAGAATATACAGTTAACAAAAGCTAAAATAGTTAACATAGTTAATGTCTTTGTCTTATCCCTGAGGTATGTATATGTGTTTGCCTGTGTGTGTGTGTCTGTATGTGCGTTTATGAGTGTACACAATTAAAATTAACTATACATGCTGTATTCTTTGAAAAAACACAAAAGAATTATAAAGGAATACATACTGATATGGTTTAGCTGTGTCTCCACCCAAATCTCATCTTGAACTGTAGTTCCCATAATTCCCACATGTCCTAGGAGGGACCCGTTGGAGAGTAATTGAATCATGGGGCCTGTTATTTCCATGCTGTTCCCATAATAGTGAGTGAATTCTCATGAGATCTGTACTTCTCTTTGCTGCCGAAGGAAGGATGTATTTGATTTTATTTGATTTCTCTTTTGCCACGACTATAAGTTTCCTGAGGCCTTCCCAGCCTGAGGAACTGTGAGTCAATTAAACCTCTTCCCTTTATAAATTACCCAGTCTTGGGTATGTCTTTATTAGCAGTGTGAGAGCGAACTAATACATACACCTATCAAACAGAGGGGAAAGAAAATAATTTAAAAATATATATTAATTTAATCAAAAAAACAAACACAATAAAAATAAAAAGAACATTAAAGAGGCAGGACAAATTTAAACAAATATTACAGTAATAGACTAAAATCCAAATATTTCAGAAATTAAATTAAATATGAATGGATTTAATACTTAATGATACATCTTTCCAGATCAGATAAAATTACCAAAAAATATAATAGATCTGTGGAAGAACACACATCTAAATATAAGGATATCAAATAAATGAAAAGGGAAAGGGTGGAAAAAATATAGCATGTTAATTCTAATCAAAAAGGAGCTAATGTAGTTATTTTAATAACTCACAAAATAAACTTCAAATAAACATGGATACCAGAGATGAAGAATATTTGACAGTGTTTCATATTATACTATATATTATACAGATTTTATCACATAGTTTTCTTAGTCTTGGCTGTTATAACAAAATACATTAGGCTTGGTGGCTTATGAACTACAGAAATTAATTTTTTAAGCTCTGGAGAATGAGACATTGAAGATCACTGTAGGGTGCCAGCAGGGCCTGCTTCCTAGCATGCCTCTCTCTGGGGTCTCTTAGAGTTCTGATGATCTAATTACCTCCCCAAAGGCCCTGCATCCTAATACCATCACCTTAGGGGTTAGAATTCCAGCATATGAATTTGGGGAAACATAAATGTTCAGAGCACAGCAATGTTATGTATTTTATATATTGCATATTTAGTATATATTTTATATAATTATATTTTATAATCAAAAGTTTAAAATCATCAAGGTGATATGACATTTCTAGATTTGTGTTGACTTGTTACCATAACTCTAAAATGCATGAAGAGAAAATGATTAAAAGTGCAGAGAAATTCCTAATTATAGTAAAAGTTTTCAATATACATTTTCCAGTTCCTATTAGATCAAGGACATAGGAGATTCTTTAAGCATTTTCAACACATTTGATACCATTTAACTGCATTTAATGCAGTGAAATCTTCCAATAAACTACACTAGGATACTTACTCTTTTCAAAACACAAAATTATTGTATGGGCATAGGGCTATTAAGCTAGAAATTAATGTAAATTAACATTGGAAATTTCTTACAAATAAGACATTAAGAAATTCACTTGAAATAATCCATTAAAAAGAAATCAGTAAAATTAGAGAATATTTTAATTGTATTACAAATGCTAAAAATGAAACAAGTGAGGCATAATTAAGCCACAATTACAGAGGCAATAATGGTCAGAAGCATATATTTTAGAAAAGACAGAGGCTGAAGATCTATTTTTAAGTATTCATCCTAAGAAACAGGTAAAAGAATAGTTAATAAACATAAAGGAGGCAGAAGGAAGAAAATAATACCATAGAAAGGAAATCAGAGAAAAGTAACCTACATAGAGATGTTGAAGAAAATAAGAAAAGGAAAAGCAATAATCAATATCATGAATGGTAAAAGGGCAACATGAGGATCTAGTAGACATTAAAAATATAAAAATATTTTGAACAAATTTATACAAGCAAATGTAAACATTTGAACGGCATGGACAGGTTCATAGAAAAATATAGTTTATTAAACTCAACACAGAAAAATGGAAAAATTTGAAGTGTTTATTACATATTAATGACACTGAACTCATAAATAATGATCTACCAAAGATAAAAATGGATTCCAAAAGCTAAACTATAGTTTATCAAAGTCACTTGTTAGCATAACCTTGGAAATCATAAGACATCTCACCCATGAATATAGATGAAAATTCCTGCAGAAATTATTTACAAACTGTATCTATCTAAGAATATAAATATAGTTCTGATTTTAGATATAAATATAAATTAAAAATGTAAGTTATAAGATAAATAAATCACAACCAAGTTGCTCCCCAACCTAGAAATTTAATCTCAGCTTAACTGTAAAAAATTAATCATTGTAATTCACTGTATTAATAACAGAATTGAGAAGAAAAAAATGATCATACTGACAGATTAAGCCAAAGTATTTTATAAAATAGCATCTATTTATAAATTAGAAAACTGTTTGCATACTTAGAAGATAATAGCTTTAATATGATTATGTTTATCTCCAATTTATCTATTTCAAACATTGCATGAAATGTTAAAGTACTGAAAGCTAATATGTCTGGGATTGAGAGTGGGTTACCACCTCTTCTATCCAAATTTGTACTGGAGGACCTCTGTAATATGAAATTTACATGGTACAAATAATGTGCATAACAATTGAAGAGAAAAATAAAACTCATTAACACAGGGTGGATTGAAAAAATAATTTATGTCTAAAGATAATGATGGTTAAAAAAGAAGCCTCTGGATTCAAGGTGAATAAGCAACATCAAATGTATTCCCTTAAAAGAACAACAAGCAGCTATTGAAATGAAGTTCAAAAAAATATAGTTTACATTATCAACAAAGTCACATTTATGTAAAAATAAACGTAATGAAAGAAGTTACAGAACATTTGCATTACACTGCATTGTAAAAATATAATAATTAATAAAAAGGAGGTTTACATTAGATAGAAGGAAAATCATATTTATACATGGGAAGAGTAAATATTTCAAATATGTAAATTTTCTTCAAATCAAATTAACATAACTATAATTGTTCAGCCATTTATGTCTTTGAGCATGTGTGTGTGTGTAAGAGAAAGAGTGAGACACAGAAAGAAAGCATGTGTGCAAAATAACAAACTAATTCTACAATTTACATGAAATTTCAAAAGGACAAGAAAAGACAAAACATTTCTAAGGAGAACGAAGTGAGAAGACATACTCTACCAAATATCAATAACTATTATGAATCCACATAAATAATCCAGTATGGTAATAATACAATAAGTGGGAATTGGACCAATGAAACACAGAAGAGAGACTCCAAAGTCAGACTCATACTGGTATGAACAGTTTATTTATGATAAAGCTGGAACTATATAATATCAAGGGAATATGTTTGTGTGTGTGTGTGTATACACACACACACACACACACACAGTTATGGTGCTGAGTCAACTAGCTATCAAAATCAAACAAATAAAGAGAAAAAAAGAAAACCCCTAACTCATACCAAATACAAATATCAAATCCCGATAAATTCTAGACATAAAAGTAAAAGGCAAACTAATAAGGCGTAGATGATAATATAGGAGAATATCTTTGTAACATTGAGAAAGGGGAAGATTTGTTAAACAATACACACAAAAAGCCCTATTAATTATATAGGGAATAATGATTGGTCTACACCAACATCTGAAATTTCTTTACATTAAAAGACATGACTGGGATAGTGAAAATGTGACAAAGAGAGTGGGAGTAAATACCTGTGACATATACAACAGTCAAATAACAATTTGTATTTAAAAATGTGTAAATAAATCTTACAAAATCAACAATGCAACTAAAAATGTGCATTTGACATGAATGTATGCATGCATACGCCCTCATGGATAAGAATGCTGCTAATGGCACAAGTTATATTAGTCCAAATCTGGAAAAATTCTAATGTCCGTCAACTGTAGAATGTATATAAGCATTCACAAAATTGAATATAATATATGCAATGAAAATGAATAAATTGTAACTCTATGCAACAATAAAGGTGTGTATCACAAATGTAAGGTTGAATAGAAGTAGCTGTACACAAATAATTGCATGTATTTAATTCCATTTATATACAGGTCAAAATGGGTAGGGAATCAAGATAGAGGGTATCTTTGGGAAGGCAACTGGGGATGGAGCCAAGGAAGAGGCATGAAGGGAGTTTTTGGACCGTGGACAGTATTCATTATTTTTGACTTGTGGTCATCTTTGCAAAACTACATGTATAAATAGACCTATTTGAGGTGTGTTCCCTGGAGGGAGAGCCTGGTTGTGTGTGATTCATTGAGGCAGAGCTCTTCAAGGAAAGCAGTGAAGGAGGAGAGGGAAAGAGAGGACACTAAGAAGGATGTAGTGTTAGTCAAAGGTGAGACTTAAATAGAAGTTGACTTAACCCATCCAAGGAAAAGCTCTGGACCATAACTCGCACCCCAACCTGCCTTCAGAAAAGGGGCAGACACTTTTACCCAAGGTTTATCAGTAGCTGAGCACACATCCTCTTCAGTGGGTTGTTGCTGAGGATTATAGCCTCTCCTCCAATCTAACTCTTGGTCAATTCTCCAGAGAGGGTCCAGTAGCTAGGAAGACTGTTAGCACTTAGATGTTAAAGCAGCGGAGGATGGGTACCCCCGATGGTGAAGCATGGAGCACCAAAGCATCTACCAATGACATGAACCCTACTGTTGTGGAAATTACATATCCAAATGTTCTCAGCATTAATGCCATGGGCTAAAGTCATGAATCTCATAAAAGAGCAGTATCCAAAGAGAAGGAACTTGCTAATCAGGTTCACTTAGGGATGTTCCTCATCCACAGCCTCTCCCCAGTAACCCAAACCTCCAAGCATTTTTCTGAATGCTTTTATTTTCTGTCCAATGGTTGATTTTCAAGAATGCTCCACCCCATCTTTATCATGTGGATGCCTCCTTGTGAGTTTTATACATTTCATCATCTTTGGCATCCATTGACTCATGGAAGTCTTTCCTTCATTATTTTCTTTTCTGCTGGGTCTGCAGAGGGGACAAGTGGGCATGGATCTGTTGGTATGGAAAGAAGAAAAAAGGACAGTGGGGGCATCTCACTATGAATGTATTATTTCTCAAACCTTTCAAATTCAAAATGTTTAATGTCTTGAAGAAAACCTCTCTTCTAGGCTTGATGAGAGTCATGTTCTGCCATTAATGAAACTGACAAACATCCCTCCTTCCCTCACCTTGTTACATTTAAAGAGACCGACTTTAACCAAATTACTTTCCCTGAACCATAAATTGCTTCTCTAGTCACAAACAGGAAAGGCCATCTCATTTATCCACAAAAACATTTCTTTGAACTTTGAATATTCTCATCTCCGTTATAATGTAATGTGATAAATCTCACATTGAGGGAGGTGAAAATTATAGAAGGCATGAGGGAATTAACTTTCCTTTTAGCATGGTGGGAGATGAGACTAAAGAGGTGTAACAGGATGATATTATTGAGTCTCATATTTCCAAAAATATTTATTAAGCACCTAACACTTACTAGACGTTGGAACTACAGAAATAAATATTTTCTTTGAGAAAGATATTGGAATGGTATATTGTTTGGATTTTGCTCTTAATCAATGGCCCTATTAAGCAAGATAGTCATGTTGTTCTGTGTGTGGTTAAAATGTACAACTCCCTGGATAAAGTGAAGGATAGATTCAATGGTAGGTTGGAGAACAGAAATAGAGAATCACTGAGCATTATACTGCATAATGGAAGTAGACAGTGATGAGAATTGAAAGGATGGTGAAATTGCAGCCGAGAGAGTACAGACAAGCCTGTGATAGAATACAGACAAGCCTGGACAGGGAAATTCAATGGATTTTGTGATGAACTTAAGGTAGGAAGTGGGAAGGAATTCAACAATGATTGAATTGCTCTCAGATTTCTCTCCAGTGTAACTTTTGGTAATGTTGAAGGCACGTCAGTGAAGGTAGGCAGAAGAAGAGATTCAAGGAAGAAGATGCAGGATTTGATTTGTGGTAACTAGAATTTGTGATACTTGAAGAAAAGGATGTTTGTCATATTTAAGAATTCTAAACCTCTGCTGAAGGAAGTGCATCAATCACTTTGTTTAATGTATTCTGGAAATTACTTGGTTTTTAAAAATTCAATTTAATAGCAAAAATAACAATTCATATAAAATGTTTTATCATTGATGTCACTATAGACATCTACAAAACTTGCTATTTTCCAGTAGTTGGCAAGTCATTTTGCTAGCTTTCAATCTTGTGAATTCGTTTTAATTATCACTGTTGAAAAAGAAAAACGACACCCAAAGAGGGTATGTGACTGTGTCAAGTTCAACAGAAGAATTGGGACGGCACAATTCCATCTAGTTCCTGGTTGAAAGCTCTTTTGTCCACATCACCATTTCCCTCATGGACTCTCCTTCTACTTTTGTGGGTTTAGAAAATTCATTTTAACATTATTCTTATCATTTCAAAGGTTAACTAGCCATGCACTCGGACATGATCTTCATATCTGTTGAATTTCTTCACCTTTAATAACGATTGTTAAAAGGGAATTAGTGGCTTACTTGTAATTTCTAAAATTTTTATATACCTGAGCTCAAAACAATCATAGATATTACCTCATATTATAGGTGAAGAAATAGAGTCACAAAGAGGAATTGAAATCTAAAACCCATATTCTCGCTACACTGTGGTGTTAAATTATTCTCTCATGTTAGGGCCAAGATACCTATTATGTATCTCCTAACTCTGGCTGTCAAATATAAATCAGCTAATACACGCCACTGTAGTGACAAACAACTACCCTTCTATAATTCATTCTTAATATAGTGACATTAACCTCTAATCACAAAAATGACTAAAATCAAGTCAGCTTCTACTTTATCACAGGGGAACATAATTTCATCAGTGTATTATTCAGTAGGTCTTTTTTGATACTCTCTCACACAGGTGACACACATGCATGTGCGCACACACACACAGACACTAAAAAAAATACAGTTCTTAATATCTCTTCTAAATAGCCCTCAATGATACAGTAAACACATTTAAAGTAAAAGAAATAAAGTTAGAAAATGCAAACAATGCAGAAAACTGCAAAATTGCATGGGAAATTCTTTAATCTACCTCATACCCAAGACCTCTTTCCAAACCTAAACACTGACAATAGATTTTTCCTTGACTTCTTTCATAAGCACATATCCATATTTACATAAATAGGCATTTGTTTATATACTTATAAACATTCACACACATTTATTGTCTGTTTAATACACATTACTATACTATGCACACTTGTTTTCCTCACTTAATGTCAGATCTTAAAAGATCTGCTCCTAACATACATATTGTTTGTCTTTGGGTCAGCATAATTACAGACATAGATTTAGAGCTGCTCAGTCCAGTCATATTTAGGATCACATTGTCTTTAAAACAAAATAGATTTTTTAGTTAACTGATTTTTAACATTCACACATTTTCAGGAAAACATGGTTAGTTGTTTTTAAATATGTCTTATCCCTTTCTAAGATTAAAATCTGCTGGCCTGAGTAATTTAAACACATCACCAAGAAATAATTCAATGTAATTTTTCCAAAAACCAAAAAATATCATCTCTGCAACTATACCCTAAAATCACTTGTGTTTTTCTTTTGTTGTTGTTTGTTTGTTTGTTTGGTTTGTTTGTTAGTTTTTGAGATGGAGTCTTTTTCTGTCACCAGGCAGGAATGCAATGGTGCGATCTCAGCTCACTGCAAACTCCGCCTCCCGGGTTCAAGCGATTCTCCTGCCTCAAAACCTCTGGAGTAGCTGGGACTACAGGCATGTGGCACCATGCCCAGCTATTTTGTATTTTTAGTAGAGATGGGGTTTCACCATGTTGGCCAGGATGGTCTCGTTCTCTTGACCTTCTGATCCACCTGCCTCTGCCTTCCAAAGTACTGGGATTACAGGTGTGAGCCACTGTGCCCTGCCAAAATTACTGTTTTTAAACATCTATCATTAGTATTTCTACTCTTTAATCACTTTTAATGTTACATTCTGTATTCATACTTTATTGCGTATTCCAGGAAATTTTGCTATTGTCCCATAGACTTCACTGTTATCCATGCAAGGACTACATTAAGTGGAAGGATTCTAAACATTACCTTTGAGCATGACATGTTGATAAATTTTAATAGGTTTAAATAATCCATGTTGAGTAGCTGTATTTATCTTTGGTTGCATCACTGATTATTTGAGACAAATTCTTTGAAGTGGGATTATTGAGTCAGGAATATGAATCCCAATGTTAAGACACATCAGAGACTTTGATGTAGGGGTATAGACAGTACTGATGTTTTTCTTGTTGAACAAGTTTCTCTCTATGAATAATGCACAAACCACTGCTTGCCAAGTAGAAAAAGAGAAATGCCACTGGGAAATGAAATACATGGGTAGACTGAAAAGAGGAAGCTTTTGAGATGTGTTAGTGAAGGATAATAACTGAAAATTAAACATCTATTTAAAACAGAAACTTTGATGGTATCATGTAGAATTCTGCCCAAGGGAAAGGAAAAGTAAAGGAGAAGCTGGACATGCCCAATACTGCTATGAGCAGAAACCCTAAAAATGGTTTGGGATGTGAGGCAGATGGAGTAGACAATCCCAGTACATGCTATGGGTTAAATGTGTGTGCCCCTCCCCCTCAAAGTTCTTATGTTGAAGCCCTCATCCCCAAGGTGATAGTATTGGAAGGTGTGGCCTTTGGGAGGCAATTCGGTTTTCATGGGGTCATGAGTGTGGAGCGTCCATGATAGGGTTGGTGTCCTTTAAGAAGACTTCTGTATCCCTCAGCCCATCTCCCCACTGGCCACCATGTGAGGGCACAAGAAGAAAGAGGCCATCGGTAAGCCAGGAAGAGAGCCTTCACAAAGAATGGGACCAGGCTGGCACTTGGATCTTGGACTTCCAGCCTCCAGAATTGTAAACAATTGTTGTTTTAGCCACCCAACCTGTAGTATTCTGTTACGACAGCCTGAGTAAGACAGCATGTAAGCTGGGAACAGGATACGCTGGACAATATGGTGGGAGAGAAGATATTCATCTCAATCTCTCATGAGTTGTGCTGGGCTCGGCAATGCAACAGGGAGAAGCTCCAGGAGACAGGCTGCACTGAAAAGACAGATGAGTGCACACGACTCCGTCAGCGGAGGGCACCCCAAACTCGCTAATGCCCCTTAGAAAATGCTGTGGAGAGAGTTCAAATGAAGCTGCAGGATTTGGCTGTAGGATCCTGAGATTCTGTAAAATATATTATGACAGTTTACACTGCAGGGCTTGCTAGAAGTGGATATTTCCACCGAATTTGAACAGTTTGCTGAACAGAACCTAAAGAAGATTTGGCCCCAGAAGGTTGAAGCCTGCAAAGGAGGGAAGAGAAAAGAAAAGAGAGACATGGAAGCGAAGGCTGAGCTGAAAGCAGCATCCCTGTCTTCCTCCTTTTCTTACACTCCAAGGACAGCACCAACTGACCAGCTGTGTCATCCCAGCAGCTTCTAAAGCTTTCTGCTCTCTCTTTTTATAAGAATCACACAATGCACAGCACCACCCAGGCCATGATTGCTCACAGCTCTTCCCACAATGATTCCTCCATCCAATGGGCACCAAATAGGTGTAGCTTGTCTTAGTCACTTTGGGCAGCTTGAACAACAGACATTCATTTCTCACAATTCTGCAGGCTACAAATTCATCAAGGCACCAGCTGATGTAGTGTTGGATAAGGGCCCACTTCATGATTTGCAGACAATGCTTCTTGCTGTTTCCTCATATGGCAGAGAGAGATGCAGAGAGAAAGTGAGCTCTTGTGTCTCTTCTTATAAGGGCACTTGTCCCAGGCACGAGGGCTCCACCCTCTTGACCTAGTCATCTCTTGAAGGACCCACATTTCTTCACATTGGGGATTAGGATTTCAACATGTAAAACAAACATTCACTCCATAACACAGCCTCTGCTCAATATGACCAACATTCTTTCTTTCTGTTTGCAAATGAAAGGGTTGCATTTTTTCATGAAGGTTTATCATAAGGACATGCACAATAAGAGAAATAATTTGGAGGGTGGTTTCCTGTACTGCTATACGTGAATAAGTAAGGATTGAAGGATACTCTTGTAGGTTTCTCCTTTTGTGCTGGTAAAACCCTGGCATACTGTCTTCCTAGGCTCTACACAGATGATGTGGACATTAAATATGCTTAGTTTCCTCCTTGCCCCCTTTGGCATAATCTCTCCATTTAAGAAAAAATGAATGGGTAACATACCATGAGTACTACAATTTCTTGAATTTAGGAAGGTATGCAAGCACAAGTAAGAAAAATGCAACACTCTACTGTTTCAAAACTATTTTGTGAATTTTGGAGGAATAATACAGCCAGAAATTAAGGTGTAAAAATAAGAGATGTGAAAACCTTTGACAAAATAAGAAGTAGAAATTAGAAATGCAAAAAAAGTACTTTCATATCACTGGGTTTTTTTCGTTAAAATACAATTTTCCATTGTAGGATATTTTAATCAAAATTACACCAGGGAACTGAAATGAAACCATCAGACTGTAGTGAGTTTATTTATCTAACCAGGGGACCACACCAGTTTCAAAGCAATTTTGTTGCATTTTCACATCTTGCTGTGTCACGTCGCATATCAGAGATGCAATTGAAAATGAAATTATCTGTAACCACCTCACCTTAATAGTATTTATGTAAAAGGCAAGTGTTCTTCTCTGGCACTTTATTAATTCTAAGAATACAAGATGGTAATTTTAACTAAGGACTAGGCATAAAATTAAGTTTTAAGATGAGCTGAAAATCCAGTTGGCAAGTAATGGGATTTGTGAATATGCATGTGTAACACATCCAGGCACACATAGACACACTGCACCCAGGAGAGGAAGAATTCTGAAATAAAGGATGCTTAGTTCATTTTGCTCTCTCAAAACAGAACCTTCTGCCTGAACGGGCCAGAGTGAGTCTATTTGCCTCATTTACCTATATGGAAAAAAAATCTGACGGGTGCCTTTAACAGGTAAGAAACTGACAGCTAGGGTTCTCATGAATAATCTCACACGGGGATGTTAACATTCATTTTATTAAACCATTACCTTGAGCAAAATATTTACATCAAACTACAAAGAACACGGAGTCAGGGTTTTTTTTTGTTTGTTTGTTTTTTTTAGAAAAAATCAGGTACAATTCCTCATCATTGCTTCTCAGCTGGACAGAATCTCTCTCCAGGATGGCTGTGGGAAGAGGCTCATCTGCAGTGGGGATTCTGTTTACTTGAGCATGTTTTACTTTCTGCAGCTTTTTATCTCAGCGTCCCATATTGTTCTCACGTACGCAAGTCTGCTCAAAGTCCGTGTGTATGTGTTGGGGAGTAGGTGTGTGCCTCTGTGTTTTTGTGTGCATGTCTGCATGCATCTCTTTGTGAATGGGTGTGTGTATATGTACATGTGTGCCTGGATGTGTCTAGAGGTGTGTCTGTGTGGGTGCATGCATATATGTAGGTCTGGGTGTTTGTGTGTACGTATGTATGTGTGTTTGTGTGTGGAGTGTGCATCTCTCTGTGTTTATATGTGTGTATGTGTACGTGTGTCTGGGTGTCGGGGGTGTGGGAAGATGGCTGTGGATGTGCGTTTGTCTCGGCTAAAAAATTTAATCCAATTACTACATAAGGACATGTCCAATGCTCATTTTAGTTATCATCTCTCTAAGTTCATACCTGGAGATTTTTGTTTACAATAAATAACCTCAGCAAAATGCTTCCAATTTATATTACTTCTCCATTCTGTTATTTGCACCTGTAAGTTTTCTAATGAAATAATTCGGAACTCTAGTTTTATGTGCATCTTTCTGTGTCTGTGTGCTGATAGGAAAGAGAGTTTATTTCGGCTTGGAATATGAGCAAAAAAGGGATTCTCAGAGGCCTGAATCCCCAGTGCTGAGGCACCTGCTTTGTGCAATCCTGTTATACAGTTATCTGGCCTCAGGGAGGCTGGGACTGGTCCAACCTAATTATCCTGCCCTCAGTCTTACATGCACTACAATATGCTCCTCCTGCTTCTTTGTCATTTGAAAACTGCAGTGAGGGCTTTGGATTTAAGTGACCCTGCCTGACACACAAGTAATGGCATTAAATATACTTTGGATTGTGTTATATAGGAAACTCTTATCCACCACATCTAAAAACTTTGCAGTCCTAAAAAGCCTCATATAGCAAGCCAAAAAGTGCTATATTTACTCACTTTAAATTTTTAAATGGCCAATTACTTCATATAATAATAACATTATGGAAGCTAGAAAAGAAAATGGTATTAAAAGAGTGAGAGAGGTCGGGCGCGGTGACTCATGCCAGTAATCCCAGCACTTTGGGAGGCTGAGGAGGGTGTATCACAAGCTCAGGAGATCGAGACCATCCTGGCTAACACTGTGAAACTCTGTCTCTACTAAAATTCCAAAAAAAAAAAAAAAAAAAAAAAAAAAAAACAACAACAACAAATTAGCTGGGTGTGGTGGCAGGCACCTGCAGTCCCAGCTACTCGGGAGGCTGAGGCAGGAAAATGGCATGAACCCAGAAGGTGGAGCTTGCAGTGAGCCGAGATCACGCCATTGCACTCGGACCTGGTGACAGAGCAAGACTCTGTCTCAAAAAAAAAAAAAAAAAAAAAGGAGTGAGAGAGAATGGGGGGAAGGAAAAGAGTGAGAGATCTCAATTTTATAACAAGAACAAAAATTCTTAATAGCAAAAACTAGAAAAGATCGTTCAAAAATAAAAGATTATTCCTACCTAAAATCTCCATGTGAAAATACTATATGAGAAAAATGGAAACAGAAGAATACCTGTGGCGAGCAGCCTTGAAGAAGGTCGTTAATGACCCCACCTCCTGGCAAATGGCGAATTATTCCATATCATAGTAACATTATGGAAGCCAAAAAAGAAAATGATATTAAAAGAGAGTATGAACTGAATTCAGTGACTCACTTATGAATAGAACACACTGGAAGTGATGAGATGGCGCTTTCATGATGAGGTTACAAAATACCCAGGCTTCTGTCTCAGGAGGCCTCTGTCTTGCATGCATGAGTGAATGGAGGCAGCTGCCATGTGGGGAGGCCCATGCATCAGGCCCTGGGAGGCCCACGTTGGGGGAACTGGGACAGCCATCTAGGAACTGAATCCTGCTGAAAATCACTTGTATGAGCTCAGAAGCAGATGTCCCCATTCCAGTTTTTAGATGGTCCTGCAACCCCTGTTGAAACCTTGACTGTAGGTTTGTAAGAGATCTTGAACAGAGGCAACCCGCTAATAGCACTCCCGGGTTCCTGATTGACCTACAGAGACTTTGGAATAAATGCTTGTTGTTATAAGGAACAAAGTTTTGGGGTAATTTGTTATGCGGCAAGAGAACATTAATACATTATCCTTCATGCTCTAATTTATCTAATAAATTCAAGGACTTGGAAAATTCATCAATTTATTCACTGAACAAGGCAAATTATATAGTGTGCACCATACGCTATGTGAAAGTGAAATAAGACGGTCCCTCCCTCCGAGGCCTTATGTTGTAACGGGAAAGATGATCTACAAGGACTTTTGGGGAAACTTCTTCCTGACTCTGCCTCACCCAACCTGGCTTGATTCCACTTCCCAAAGTGCAAACTGGGTCTCTTGCCACTTTATCTCTCAAACATGGGTGCTCTCTGTGTGATGTATCTAACTTCCCAATGTGGTATTGGGTTTTAGGTTTTGAAATCCAGGGTCAAGACTTTAGAGACAAAGGGTCTATTCCTGGTCCTGAGATGCTGTGAAGCCACATGGCCAAGCAGGATTTTCAGCTACAAAGTGTCAGGTTTGCTTGGAATCCATTGAGAACTCTGAAAGGATTAATGAGAATAATGTGAAGACTCACTACATGATTCAGAAGAAAAATGCAGTGTGACAAGTATTCTTATGTTCAAAGGTAACCTATTTTTTCTTAAAATATAGCACAGGGACATAAACCTTTGAAAAAAGTGTATTTTTGATCTATTTTTTTTACTATAATGAGACTGGTGAACAGCTAAAAAAACCCAGGATACATAACTTTTTCATCATGATGCCATGGTGTCTCAAGCCCTAGTCAAATCTCATCTCTGTCACACATTGACCTAATGATTTGGGGCCAGTCTTTTGACCCAAATGTTTGAGCCTTAGTTTCCACATCTGTGAATTGGACTTAGTAATCCCTGCCCTGTCACACCACAGGGTTTTGTCAGTGGTCCCCAGAGCACCTCCTCCACAAACAGATGAGGGATGCTGTGGACCAGGAAGGTGTGGGAATCAAGCTTGAAAAGCAGCTTAAAGTCTGTTGGGAGTCTCTTGCTTTAGAACACACATTACTGCAGAATTTGCTTTCTAGCCCCTGAACAATATAGTTAGTAGAGATATTTCCCTACTTTGGAGAAAAAAATGGTATCATAGGAAGATGTGTCATAACCCCAAGTCGCCCTAAATCTCAGTGTGGCAGCACATGGGCACCTGCTCATTGCCCTGTCAAAGTCCAGTGAACACTGCCAAGTGTACTGGGCAGTTCTTTGTAGTTGCCAGTCCCACTGTCCAGCATCCTTCCACCTCACATACCTCTGTGTCAACATATTTCTCTAGCGGGGATAAATCAAATTAATCAGGTGAGTACCAGGAATTAGATGCTTCTGTATAGAAGGGAAACACATCACTTCTGCTCCTGTTTCATTGGCCAAAGCAGGTCTCATGTCTATTCAACGACAAGTAAATCAGCAGAAGGTCCAAGAAGTAGTGACAGACAGAATTTGGTCAGTGAAAGATATACCCATCACATGTGTTTGGATCCTGCCCTCTTCCTCTGAATTCTCTGTATGAAGGTTCAAGCAGAGTTCATTACCAAAACAAATGCAGTCAGATTTATGGCCAAACAGGATATCCAGACCTGGTTTCTCCTTAGCACATAAAGCATTTGCTGCTGGTATGAAAGTGCCTGTCCTACTCATCTCACTTCGTTTAGACCCCACTGCCTTTGCATCCATTTCTAGTCCCTCCTAGAATGCTCTTTATGCTCCCCAGGAGTCACAATGACCCCTTAAGCCAAAGCTGAGAAGATGTGCTTTCCTTGCCTCTCACTGTTGAAGCCTGGGATGGGGAGTCTTCACATCCTTAGACAGGGGTACCTTCTGAACAAGCACTCACCGGAATGCCAGAACCACTCTGTACTATGATGTTGATATCTCCTTGCTGGGGAGTAGGGATGGAAAGAAAAGCACCGAGGAAAGAGCAGAAGGAGCCATCTATGTGCCCTGGCATTCACTTTAAGGGAAAATAAGGTGTAAATGAATGCATTTCCTCAAATTTTATTTATCATTTTATATGTTAATATGATTGTTAGTTGAACAAGGTCACTCTGCCTGTGAGCAAAGTACCGTAATGAATCCTGGTGAAACAGTAAGGTTCACACTATCCCATGCCCTCTGGCTGTTGCTGGGGTCTCTCTCACTGCATATTAAAACTTCTATAAAATCCTACTTGTAGATGCCCTCCTGTAGCTTTTCCATGCACTGGACCTTGTACTGGTTAGACTTATCAGGGTTCAGTGAGGGACTCATGCAGAAATACCTTGGCAATGGGCAGATATAGAGGCGGGAAGAAATGTCTTCCAGCTGCAGTAACTCCAAGACTGGAGTTTACGGCAAGTCTTACACAAAACAAGGTCAGAAACTCTGCATCTTCGATATACAGTGTGATTACTAGGCCTCTGTTGTCTTTGGTTACACACCATTTAAACTCCCTCAGAGATTAGATTAATAAACAGATTGAAACTGATATCAGTAAGGAAACTATAGAGCTCCAGCAAAGTTCTATAAGACAAAAGGAAACATATAGGATAGAAAGGAAAAGTGATTAATAAATACATTAAAATTTAAACCTGCAAATACTCAAATAATTAAAACTATAACCACAGCATACATGTTTATCAAAATGGCATTCTCTTTTCTTTTTCTTTCTTTCTTTTTTTTTTTTTTGAGACAGAGTCTTGATCTGTCACCCAGCCTGGAGTGCAGTGACATGATCTCGGCTCACTACAACCTCTGCCTTATGGGTTCAAGCAATTATCCAGCTCAGCCTCCCAAGTAGCTGAGATTACAGGCATGTGCCGTCATGCCTGGCTAATTTTTGTATTTTTAGTAGGGACGAGGTTTTGCCATGTTGGCCAGGCTGGTTTTGAACTCCTGACCTCAAGCGATTCACCCACCTTGGCCTCCCAAACGGCTAGGATTACAGGCAGGAGCCACCACGCCCAGCCGTAAAACAGCCATTAGTAGCTCAGATGGGAGAGGGTAAGGGTTAGAGTAGTAACCTTTGTCTGAGTCACATGGGTTGTTTAAGAGACAGAAGAGTAAAGCTCCTCTTATATATGTATGAGACAAGATCTCAGAGCCCAGTGAATAAAATCTTCCAAAGTCCCTCATGTAGTGTCCTGGTGGTGTAGCGGGAGTGGCACCATGATTGAGTCCATTGTTGGCTAACTCCTAGAGCCATTGGTCTCTAAGAATATTTCACTAGACTGTAAACTCTACTCAGGACACACATTGATCTTTTAAATTTTGCATTCCCTGTGCATAATTCAGAGTCTGCCACATAGGAGAGATGTCTGTGAATGCCAATGGAGAAGTTTATTATCTTCACAAGCAGTGTGATTCCTCATGAGGCCTAAAATCTGCTTATATGGAGGTGAAATGTAAATTTCTGTAATTTGTGTTAACCAGTCTGGGACACGTGTTGTTGCCACAGTGTCTACCACAGGCTGCCCTCACCCTCTTTCTCCCTTGGCTGTCTTCCTCTGTGGAGGTAAGCAAAGCCAGACACCAATCTCTTTGCAACTGATGAGGACAGATGAGGCAAATGATTGGCAAGAGAGTTTCCTGGTGGGGAGCAGAGTTTCTCCAAAGATTGTTTTTCGCAAAATAATAAAAGAAGAAGTCCAAGGAAGAATACTTCTGTCCTTCACTCTTCCTAGTCTCCTGTCTTTGAATGTGATTGTGGACGTGAAGCCCAAAGTTACAGAAAGACTTGGTAATCATAAATGCTCCATATCACCTAAATGCCAACCCAGACCACAGGCAGTCAAACAGCAGCAGCTACCTTCTCATAGATGTCTTACTATCGGAGAGTAGTAATGCCATTTTTGGTCAGGCATTCTGATACTTGTAACTAAAGCATTCCTGATTGGTGTCATATTCCACATATATATACCATTTACTCCTCTGCTGGGCTTAGGAAACGGAAAACCATTCGTCTGTTTCTTCTTCTTCTTCTTCTTTTTTTTTTTTTGAGACAGAGTCTTACTCTGTCGCCCAGGCTGGAGTGCAGTGACACGATCTCCTCTCACTGCAACCTCCACCTCCCGGGTTCAAGTGATTCTCCTGCCTCAGCCTCCCGAGTAACTGGGATTACAGGTGCCTGCCACCATGCCTGGCTAATTTTCTCCTTCTCCTTCTCCTTCTCCTTCTTTTTTTAAGATGGAGTTCTCACTCTGTCACCAGGCTGGAGTGCAGTGGCATGATCTCGGCTCACTGCAACCTCCACTTTCCGGGTTCACGTCATTCTCCTGCCTCAGCCTCCAAGTAGATGGAACTACAGGCATGCACCACCACTCCCAGCTCATTTTTATATTTTTAGTAGAGATGTGGTTTCACCATGTTGGCCAGGATGGTCTCGATCTCTTGACCTCGTGATCCACCCTCTTCAGCCTCCCAAAGTGCTGGAATTACAGGTGTGAGCCACTGTGCCCGGCCCCACTGTTTCTTTTAACACTTTATTTAAATGCTGTGAATTCTCAGTTCAAAATGCTTTAGTACCGGGGTCCCCAGTCCCTGGGCCACAGACCAGGACTGCTTAAGAACCAGGCCACACAGGTGAGTGACTGGTGAGTGAGCATTATCACCCGAGCTCTGCCTCCTGTCAGATCAGTGGCAGCATTAGATTCTCATAGGACCACGAACCCTATTGTGAACTGTGCATGCGAGGGATCTAGGTTGCCTGATCCTTATGAGAATCTAATGCCTGATGACATGAAGTGGAACAGTTTCATCCCAAACTACTCTGTCCATGGAAAAATCATCTTTCATGAAACTGGTCCCTGATGCCAGAAAGTTTGGCAACGGCTACTTTAATAGAACCATAATGAGGCATATCAGTTCCTTTTTGTTTCTACTTACCAGACATTTGTTTATTGAAGACATGCTTCTTACCCAGCTCTGTGCTAAGAGCTACTTTACTTAGCCTTCCTAACAAGCTTTACTAACCTTCCTAACAGGCTCTTCCTAAAGTAGCTCTTAGCAGAGAGCTTGGTAAATAGCACGTGCTCAATAACCTTGCCCATTCTTCTAATACGTTTATGTCTTCTGTACATCAATGGATCTGAATGCACACAGTATTTCTCTTGTTAGTGTCACATAAGTAGTAGCCTGAATTCAAGAAGTCTCATGAAAGACATCATTTGCCATAGAGAGGCTTAGCTTGCTTAGCCTTTTTTTTTTTTTTTAAGACAGAGTCTTACTCTGTTGCCAGGAGGTGGAATGCAGTGGTGCAATCTCAGCTCATTGCAACCTCTGCCTCCCGGGTTCAAGCAATTGTCCTGCCTCAGCCTCCCGAGTAGCTGAGACTATAGGCACCCACACCCAGCTAAGTTTTGTATTTTTAGTAGAGACGGGATTTCACCATGTTGGCCAGGATGGTCTCAATCTCTTGACCTTGTGATCCACCCACCTCAGCCTGCCAAAGTGCTGGGATTACAAGGATGAGCCACTGCGCCTGGCTGAGGCTTAGCCTTCTTAACAGGCTAAGTGGCTCTTAGCATAGAGCTTGGTAAATAGCATGTGCTAAACAAATTTTTCCATTCTTCTAATATGTTTATGTCCTCTGTCACATCAATGAATCTGAATAAACACAGTATTTCTCTTGTTAGTGTCACATAGGTAGCAGCCTGAATTCAAGAAGCCTCATGAGAGACATCATTGGTCATAGAGAGGCGGGCTGTGGAGGCAGGTGTCCCCTGTGAGGATTTCAAAAGCACTAGGAAAGATGGATGAATTTTCCAACTTTGCTGTGATTTTATTAACAAGTGAATTTTCAAAGGCTTGTCTGGTATCTGCTTTGCAGATTTTCCCTTTGCTTTTTAATTTTTAATTTATTTATTTTTTATTTTTTGGGGGGATTAATACTTTTAATTACATGATTGTAATTATACGATTTCCACTATTTGATATTTTGTATGAAACCAGTTACAACCCACAAGATTTTCCAGTGTGACAATATGTATCAAACTACATACATATGCAAAGTTTACAGGCCATTAGGAAGCTTTATCTTAACCTTCAGGAATACAAACACTCATTCAACCAGTTCTCTTGGCTTTAAACCATCATTCTCAGCAAACTATCGCAAGAACAGAAAACCGAATACTGTATGTTCTCACTCATAGGTGGGAATTGAACAATGAGATCACTTGGACACAGGAAGGGGAGCATCACACACCGGGTCCTATTGTGGGGAGGGGGTGGGGGGAGGGATAGTATTAGGAGATATACCTAATGTAAAAGTTGAGTTAATGGGGCAGCACACCAACATGGCACATGTATACATATGTAACAAAACTGCATGTTGTGCACATGTACCCTAGAACTTAAAGTATAATAAAAAAAAAAAAAAAGAAAAGAAAGAAAGAAAGAAGAAGAAAAGAACAGGTGCCAGAGAAAAAAAGGTAAAACAGGTAAGAATAAAAAAAAAAAAAAAAAATGATTAGAAATATACACTGTAAAAAAAAAAATCAAGACAATGATTGATCAATACTGATCAGTTACATTTTAAAACTTTTAATAATCTGTACATGAGTGCAGGTTAGGTAAAAGCAAATTATTAATAGAAAACTGCAGTACTATCATCGGATGAACATGTCTGCTGACAATTCTGCCAGGAAATTAAGGAGGTAATTTCCTACACAGTATAGGTGAATTGTCCAGTCTTTAAACACATCTGGAGTCATCTCCACTCAGTGACGTGGAGAATACCCTGATGTGGGGAAAGGGAAGAGCAGCAGCTCCCCGCTCCAGGGCAGTTTCAGCAGGAGAGAACATTTAAAGGAACAATAAAATAGGTTTTAAAAGTTGCTTTTGATGAGCAATGCTTTCCAAAATGCAATAATGTTTTTTTTAATTAATTAATTTTTTTTTTAATGTAGAAAGAGAAGCTATGTTAAGAACAGACATCCAATGAGTGCACTGCTTCTGTGGCTCAGACGGTGACTGGGAAAAGGGGAAAGCCCCAGGAGAGCCCTTGGACCACGCACAAGCACAGGACATCCAGCCCAGCGAGCACACTGGCCTCCAGCACACTGGCCTTGTGACAATGCTTGGGAACTCCTCTAAAACTTGCCTAGGCCCAAGAAAAGAGAGGTAGCAATCACCCCCGTGAGAGGGCTAGAGGGGAGGAAGGAGATAGGGGACAGGCTAGGGGCACCAAGCTCAGAACAGGGAAATTCTGGAGGCCGGCAGAGCCGCGTGCTGCCGGGAAGCCCTGGCAACGCCAGGCGGTTCTGCTCTCTCAGGCGCTGCTCCCCACCAAGTTCTACAAAAAACCACGTCCGTCCGTACTTCTAGGAACCCAGTTTTGCAGACGCTCTTCCTCCCGACTGTCCCTGACTCTTGATAATTATGAGTCCCCAGAAAGCTTCAAGGGCAGCTAGAAATATTCACTTGTAATTTTAATTCCATTGCAAACTGTCCCGGTGTACTTTCAGGGCTGTTTAAGGCTCTTAAGGGAATCTCTCCATCTGACAGACACAGTTTCATGTTCCATAGCAACAAGGTCTTCTATAACAAGGACTCTAAGTCAGAATCCCAGAAGATTCTGGGTGTTTGTGGTTTCCGTTGGGGGTGAGGGGAAGAGTTCACTCTCATTCATAGCAGGAAGAACTTTCCACCCCTCAGACCCAGAGACTTCCTGGATTCCAGAGACGGTCCCCATTAAGTGTAACACTGTTGCTATGCACACCATCCCGAGTCATTTGGTTATTACAAGGAATGCTTTTTCACCAAATCACAAGTTTTCTATAACTAATTTCAGTGAACCAGTTAAATAGAAGGATTTTTAGAAAGAGCCACCGTGATAGCAATTCTAGGTGGAAACGAGCAGGCAACATGAAGAGGCAGTTTATAAAATGAAAAATAACTGTGGTTCCACTGACACCCTACGTTTTCTTGGACGAAACACCAGGAGGCTTGTTCACTGTGAGGGAGACAATACTCACAAGAGCTGTGGTGCCCACGTTTACTTGTTCTGATGGGATGAAAAGCCAAACTAAGAAGAGATCAGATGGAAGCATGATTTTCACAAATACCTGGATTATTATTTATGGAGGGGATGGCCTTAAAAAGGGTAAGGGAAAGAAGAGGCGCCTTGAGAATTCAATGCTTTATGCATGGCACAGTTTGAATATTTATATTTTCTCAGCTCAAAATAGCAAAGGAAATGTTCTTCCTTCCACCCAAATCTTACTGAAGAGTTGTCTTCCCACAGCCAAGAGGGTCTTTGTGCCTACTCATTTCCAGGGACAGAAAACCACTGGTTTTCTGTAATCCAGTCCCCAGTGTTTAAAAACTGAACTGACCCCATCCCACACTGCCTGGCAGGGAAAGAGTCGCTTGTTTGACGGAGAACACAGCATCTTCCGTCTCTCCTGATGCCAGTCAATTTCATACTTTCTTCCAAGATAGTACACCAAAATGGAGGCACTGCCTTTCAATTACTTTTTGCATTAAAGACTTTAATTTTTTTATTCCAACCGCTTTTATTTATTGCAGTTTTGTGAAAAAGGCAGCTTCTTAAAATGGAGTTGCCTACTGATCTGGCGCACGCCTTGTGGCTTAGGAGGGCATTTGTTTCCCACTGCCTGTCAACATCTCAGCCCTCCATGCTCCCAGCACAGGCAAAAATGGGTTAAAAATCATTAAACCACCCACTTCTTATGGAAGGAACTGAGGTGAGTGTTAAATATTCTTTATTTCGGGTCCCTTTTTTTTTTTTTTTTTTTGCAGCAAATCAATTCTGTTTCTGTAATTGCTTCATGGCACAGAGTCTGCTGTGTTCTAGTAGGGTTGTGGGAGAAGGCACTCTGCAGAGTTACCAGTTGTGTTCCCTAATCAAAGGCAACAGTGAGATCCAGAAGCAGATCATTGTCACTGAGATCACAGGCCACGTCAATGGCCTTAGGCTGATCTCATAAGGAAAAAAAAATCCAGTGTTACAGAGAACTCTAAAAAAGCGGTAACTTGTTTTTTTAAGTCGACATTATTTTGGATTGCTGTTTTCAAGGCAAAAAACCAATAATGTGTTTTTTCCATGCATGGAAGGAAATATGATTTTAATTTGTATGACTGGCAGCCAAACAATGGGCAACCTTTCGGTTCTTCAGTCCCTAAAGGACAGAAAAAGGAGACTTGCAACATCTTCCAACTCTGAAGTCAGTTTCTCCTCCTGAGTCTTCTAAAGCTACCTTCTTCTGAAGGCCAACAACTACAGTGCTTGCCATCACAGGGACACACATTTAGCACAGACCAGCCAGCTCCCTGGGTACCAGAGGGCTTGGGTATTTACACCTGAGACTAAATTTACAACAGCATTTTTGTCCTTCAGCTTGAGAGCTGGGTCCTTCTTTGAGTCAGTTGCTTGCACCCAAACTCAAAGTTCATTATTGAAACTACAGTGGACATTTTCTCCATTGATGGCTTCTTAGGTGGAAAGCAACTAAGGCTTTTGCAATTTTGTTTTGTTTTCAAATTGTGCTAATTTCTGTTGCAGTTTTCATTTCCTAGAGTCTTCCTTCAGTTCTGTTCACAGGATTTTACTTAACGCAAGACC
>NC_045441.1:37288508-37338319 GCF_002776525.5 Piliocolobus tephrosceles
TTATAAATTATTCTACTACAAAGACACATGCACACGTATGTTTATTGTGGCACTATTCACAATAGCAAAGACTTGGAATCAACCCAAATGTCCATCAGTGACAGACTGGATTAAGAAAATGTGATCCCAGCACTTTGGGAGGCTGAGACGGGCGGATCACGAGGTCAGGAGATCGAGACCATCCTGGCTAACACGGTGAAACCCCGTCTCTACTAAAAATACAAAAACTAGCCGGGCGAGGTGGCGGGCGCCTGTAGTCCCAGCTACTCGGGAGGCTGAGGCAGGAGAATGGCGTAAACCCAGGAGGCGGAGCTTGCAGTGAGCTGAGATCCGGTCACTGCACTCCAGTCCGGGCGACAGAGCGAGACTCCGCCTCCGAAACACCGCCAAAAAAAAAAAAAAAAAAAAAAAAAAAAGAAAATGTGGCACATATACACCATGGAATACTATGCAGCCATAAAAAAGGATGAGTTTGCGTCCTTTGTAGGGACATGGATGCAGCTGGAAACCATCATTCTTAGCAAACTATCACAAGAAGAGAAAACCAAACACCACATGTTCTCACTCATAGGTGGGAACTGATCAATGAGATCACTTGGACTCGGGAAGGGGAACATCACACACTGGGGCCTATCATGGGGAGGGGGGAGGGGGGAGGGATTGCACTGAGGAGTTATACCTGATATAAATGATGAATTGATGGGTGCTGACGAGTTGATGGGTGCGGCACACCAACATGGCACAAGTATACATATGTAACAAACCTGCACGTTATGCACATGTACCCTAGAACTTAAAGTATAATAATAAAAAAAAAATAAATAACTGTTTGCCATAGAAGGTAGTAGTATCCAGCAACATCAGCAATAGCGCAACTTTCAAACCTATCTAATTCACTTCAGAAATATACAACTGATGTATGCATTTTTATTTTTTCCATTTACAACCAGGACATTCTTTCTGAATACACCCAACACTGTAATTCAATTATTCACATGGCTAACATTGTTTTTAAGCAACTTTCTGTTCAGTCATCTTTTCTGGGAAGCCTTTCTTGATTCCCTAGTCTAAGGTTTAGAACTCTCCATTGTGTCTCAGCAGCCAGTCCAGTGGGGCACTCTCTGCTTCACTAACAGGCGGAACTCCAGGCATTCAAAGCATTGACTTGCTTGGACCAACAGCCTGAGCCACTCCACTCTTTCTGTGTGGAGTTCCTGGTTCAGGGGAGCACTCTTCACTTCACACTCAAACATATCTACAGGCATTTGGATCATCTGGATCAGCAGCCTGAGCTGACCCACCCTTCTTGTGCATAGATCATGGTAAAGCAGGTCCCTTTATGCTTCACATTAAGGTAGATCTTCAGGGATTCAGTGCACCTCCTCACCCAAATCTGCAGCCTGAACCACTCCACCCTTTTTGTGCAGAGATCTTGATGCAAGAGGACCTCCTTGTTTCACACCAATGTGGAGTACCCATTCACCTGGATTAACATGAGCCACCTCACCATTCCTGTGCAGAGATAGTGGTGCAGTAGGTCCCTCTATACTCCTTGCTCAGAAAGATCTCCAGGCACTGTATCACCCACACTCCTAGATTAGGAGTACCTCTGGGCATGTGGTGGACACTCATTGTATGCTCTTGTGGTACTGGCACTTGTGCCTGCCATCCTGGAAATAAAGGAAAAGAAAAAAAAATCCCACCTGCATGAAAATATTTACAAAAATTACAAGTACCAGTGCCTCAGATGAGAAGGAAACAGTGCAAAAGAGTTCTGACCCCATGAAAAATCTCAATGTTGTGACACCACCAAAGAATCACGCTAGCTCTCTAGCAATGGTCCCTAACAAAAATAAAAATTCAGAAATGATAGATAAAGAATTCAAAGCATGGATCAAAAGGAGGCTCAATAAGAGCCAAACAGTGTTGAAAATTCACACAAGAAACTTCTAAAGAAATCCAGGAAGTGAAGGAAGAGAGATAAACATGTTAAGAAGAAATCTATTGGAGCTTCTGGACTTGAAAATATTACTTAAGAAATTTTGCAATATAATTGAAATCTTTATCAATAGACTTGACCAAGCAGAAGAAACAATTTTAGAGCTTAAACACTGGTCTTTGACCTAACCCAGTCAGAGAAAAATAAAGAAAAAATAATTTATAAAAGTGAAAAAAGTCTTCAAAAATATGGGATTATATAAAGTGGCTCAACCTATGAATTACTGGCATTCTTGACACAGAAAGAGACAAGCAACCTGGAAAACATATTTGAGGGAATAATTTAAGAAAATTTCCCTAACCTCACTAGAGAGGCACACATTCAGATACAAGAAACCCAGAGAACACCTGTGAGATACTATGGAAAATGAACATCACCAAGAATATAGTCATTGGACTGTCCAAGTCATTGCTAAAGAACTAACCTACTAAGCCAGTAGAGATTGGAAGCCTATTTTCAGCATTCTTAAAGAAAAGAAATTCCAACCAAGAATTTCATATCCTGCTGAACTAAGCTCCATAAGTGAAGACAAAAATAACATTTTTTCCAGACAAGCAATTTCGAAGAAAATTTTTAGCCACCAGACCAGCCTTACAAGAGATCCTGAAGGGAGTTCTAAATACAGAAGTGAAAGGATAATATCTGCTACCACAATAACTCACTTAAGAATGGAGCCCAAGTGGATCATAAGGTCAAGAGATCGAGACCATCCTGGCTAACCCGGTGAAACCCCATCTCTACTAAAAAATACGAAAAAACTAGCCGGGCCAGGTGGTGGGCACCTGTAGTTCAAGCTACTGGGGAGGCTGAGGCAGGAGAATGATGTAAACCCGGGAGGCGGAGCTTGCAGTGAGCCAAGATCTGGCCACTGCACTCCAGCCTGGGTGACAAAGCGAGACTCTGTCTCAAAAAAAAAAAAAAAAAAAAAAAAAAGAAAAAAAGAATGGAGCCCACAAACCTATGAATCAACTGCACAATAGGAACCTAAAAGCAGCCAGCTAACAACTTTATGATAGGAGCAAAGTTTCACATATCAATATTAACCTTGAGTATGAATGGTTTAAATGCACCACTTAAAGGCAAATAGTGGACGGCAAATAAAAAACCAAGACTTATTGTTCTGCTGTCTTCAAGAGACACATTTCACACATCATGACACCCATAGGCTCAAAGTACAGCAGTGGAGAAAGACCCAACATGCAGCAGAAAACCAAAAAGAGCAAGGGTTGTTATGCTTGTTTCCGACAAAACAGATTTTAAATTATCAACATTAAAACACAAAGAAGGGCATTACATAATGATAAAGGATTCAATTCAACAAGAAGACTTAACTACATAAATATATGTGCACCCAACATTGGAGCATCCAGATTCATAAAACAAGTATTTCTAGACATACAAATAGAATTAGCTCACAATAGTAGTGGAGAAGTTTAACATTCCACTGACAGTGTTAGACAGATCATCGAGGCAGAAAATTAACAAAGACATTCTGGACTTAAACTCAACATTTGACCAATTGTACCTAACAGAAATCTACAGTATACTCCACCCATAGCCATAGAATATACAGTTTTCTCATCTGCACAAAGAACACACTCCAATAATTATCACATGCTTGGCCTTGAGGCAAGTATCAATTAACTTTAAAAAATTAAAATCAAACCAACCATACTCTCAGAGTACAGTGGAATAAAAATAGTAATCAAGTACAGGTACAGTGGCCCATGCCTGTAATTCCAGCACTTTGGGAGGCCAAGGCAGGTGGATTATGAGGTCAGGAGTTCAAGACCTGATGGTGGTCTTGATGGTGAAACCCCATTTCAAACTAAAAATACAAAAATTAGCCAGGTGTGATGATGGTCACCTGTAATCCCAACTACTTGGGAGGCTGAGACAGGGAATTGCTTGAGCCTGGGAGGCCAAGGTTGCAGTGAGCCAAGATCATGCCACTGCATTCCAGCCTGGGCAACAAAGCGAGACTCTGTCTCAAAAAAAGAAAAAAAAAAAATCAATACTAGCAGAAATAGAAATGAAATGAATCCAGTAACACATCAAAGAGATCTCTCAAAATTCAATCATTAATAAACCTGCCAATGAGAAAAACTCCTGACCAGATGGATTTATGGTAGAATTCTAACAGATGTACAGAGAAAAGCTGGTACCAATCCTATTGAATCTATTCAAAAAATCCAGAAAGAAGGACTTCTCTTTAACTCATTATATGAAGCCAACATCATACTAATATCAAAATCTGGCAAGAGATAAGTGAAAAAGAAAAATTACAGGCCAATATCCCTGATAAACCTAGATGCACACATAATCAGTAAATTACTAGCAAACTGAATCCAGCAGCACATCAAAAGGTAATTTACCACAATCAAGTAGGTTTCATTCTTGGGATGCGAGGTTGATTCAACATATGGAAATCAATAAATGTGATTCACCACATAAACAAAATTAAAAACAAAATCCACATGAGCATCTCAATAGACATGGAACAAGCTTTCAATAAAATCCAACATCTCTTTATAATAGAAACCCTTAAGAAACTAGGCATTGAATACTGGAGAATTTGAGAACTGGAACAAGACAAGGATGCCCACTCCCACCACTCCTGTTCAGCGTAGCACTAGGAATTCTAGCCAGAATGTCAGCGAAGAGAAAGAAATGGAAGGCATCCAAATAGGAAAAGAAGAATGCAGACTATCTCTCTTCACTGGCAATATAAATCTATATCTAGAAAACTCTAAAGACCCCACCAAAAGCCTTCTGGAACTGATAAATGACTTCAGTAAAGTTTCAGAGTAAAAAACCAATGTACAAAGATCGGTATCATTTCCATACACCAATAACATCCAAGCTGAGAACCAAATCAAGAATGCAGTTGCATTTGCAATAGCCACAACAAATAGAATACGTAGGAATACATCAAACCAAGGGAATGAAAGATCTCTATAAGGATAACTATCAAAAGTTTTTGAAAGAAATCACAGATGACACAAACATATGGAAAAACAGTACATGCTCATGGACAGGAAAAATCAATATGGTTAAAATGGTCATATTACCCAAAGCAATATACAGATTCAACACTAATTCTATGAAGCTACAATTATTTTCCACAGAACTAGGAAAAGCTATTTTTAAATTCATGTGGAACAAAAAAAGAGGCTCTATAGCCAAAGCAATCCAAAGCAAAAAGAGCAAAGTTTGAGGCATCACATTACTTGACTTCAAACTATACTATAAGGCTACAGTAACCCAAAGAACATGGCACTGGCACAAAGTCAGACATATGGACTGATGAGATAGAATAAAGAACCCAGAAATAAAGCCATACACAAACAACCATCTTTCACAACGTTGACCAAAATAAACAATGGGGAAAAGATTCCCTGTTCAATAAATGCTGCTGGGATAACTGGTTAACCATATGCAAAAGTATGAAACTAGACCCCTATCTTTCACCATATAGAAAAATTAACTCAAGATAAAGAATTACATGTAAGACTGCCAACTTTAAAACTTCTTGAAGAAACATAGGAAGCAGCATTCTGGACATCGGACTTGGAAAGGAATTTATGGCTAAGATCGCAAAAGAAAATGCAACAAAAATAAAAATTGACAAGTAGTAGCTATTAAACTAAATGCTTCTGCTTCTGAAACTATCAACAGATTAACCAGGCAGCTTACAGAATGGGAGAAAATATTAACAAACTATACATCTGACAAAGGTCTAATACCAGAATCTATGGGGAAGTTAAATTAAAAATCAAAAGCATAAATAACCACATTAGAAAGTGGGCAAAAGGCATGAACAAAAACTTCTCAAAAGAAGACATAGAAATGACCAACGAACATATGAGAAAATGCTCCACATCACTAACCAACAGAGAAATGCAACTCAAAACCGCAGTGAGATACCATCTCACACCAGCTAGAATGGCTACTATGAAAAAGTTAAAAAACAACAGATGCTGGCGAGGTTGTGAAGAAAAAGAAACACTTTTAGTAATTTAGTTCAGGCCCTGTGTAAAGCAGCTTGGAGATATGTCAAATAACTTAAAACTGAGCTTCCATTCAGCCCAGCCATCCTTTTACTGGTTATATATCCAAAGGGAAAATAAATTGTTCTTCCAAAAAGCCTCATGCATTTGTATGTTCATTGCAGTATCATTCACAATAGCAAAGACGTGGAATCAACCTTGGTGCCCATTAGTGGTAGAATGGATAAAGAAAATGTGGTGCATATACATCATGGAATACTTTGCAGCCATAACAATGAAGGAGATCATGTCCTTAGCAGCAACGTAAATGTAGCTGGAGGTCATTACTTTAGCAAACTAAAGCAGGAACAGAAAACCAAATACCCACGTTCTTATCTGTAAGTGGGAGCTAAACAATGTGTACCCATGGATACAGAAGTGGGAACAATAGAAACTGGGGACTACTAGAGGGGGCAAGGGGCAAGGGGGTAAACGTTGAAAAACAAACTATCTGATACTATGCTCACCACCTGGGTGACAAATTGATTGTGCCCTGAACCTCATATCATGCAATATGCTCATGTAACAAACCTGCTTATGTACTCCTTGAATCTAAAATAAAAGTTCAAATTAAAAAACAAAATTTCAAAAGTGCACCTACTGCACAGCCTTGCTGTGAGAATAGAATAAGATGATATGGGTAAGGCCTCCAGTGCCTGGTTAGTACAAAGTTACAAGAAAACTAGCTTCTAGGGAAGACTTCTTCAATCAGAACACTTAATTAGCTATCTGATATTTAAGAAAAGAAATGTAAAAAATATAAACATTTTAAAACAAAGATTTGGCAATTTTGTTGCAGTTTGGAAGGTGATGCTATGTTTATCCTAATAAGGATTAAAAGGCAGGTTGGGAATAAATAAAATATAGCTTGAAATAATTAGTTTAGCTGAGTGGCTTCAATATTGACCTAAAATCCAAGGCATGACCATGAAGTAATGTGACAGGAGTAAAAAAATACACTGAGCGCTTAACTTGACTTTGAGGTCCACAACCTTCCAAGCAATGAATATTGCTTTGGAAAACAATATTAATACTCAGTTTAAATTTATTAACGCTGTTAAATACTTTGGAACTTTTCCATAGGAACCACTAGTCCTAAGGTCCGGAAAGTCTCAAGGTATAGTCTTTGTACCTTGAAGGCAAACTTTTATTTTTTGAGAAAAAATAATACCCTAATGTATTAGATTTAGTATCAAATCTAGTAAATAAGGTGACTTAACTGTAAAATACATTTTTAAGTGAGATTTTAAAAAATGGATTCTGTAATTTAAATTGAAGTATATGAGAGAGACACAGATGTATTCAACCTGGAGCCAGTTAGGCTGCTTGAAAGGGAAAGCTATGTATACACTGCTTAGGGTTTAGCTACAGTAATGATTGGGTGGGTCAGTGACACTGCTGGTGTTTTATTCAACCATTGGATTGAATGAAGGTCTTTTCTCATTTAATCTATCAATATTGGTGGGAATCAAGTGAATAACCTGCAGTGGCGAGCAGAGCCTGAAGCAGTGACTTCAAACTGAGGCCAGTCTGGAGCCTGAAAAAGGAGGGAAATGGAGCTCCCCTTGGTGCTTCCTTAGCAGTCTGTTCTCCCCTGCAGGTGTCCTTCAGCTGCTCAGACAGCTCCAGAACCACTGCAGATTCTGAGAAGTTACAGAGAGCACAGGAAAGCAGGAGACCCACAGGCAGATGTGGTTGGAGGGTTCTGTCCTTTCTGAGGTTGTATCTCTGGTACCTGGGGTAGTTTCTGGACAGCATTTTCATTTTAGCATGCATACTGTCACTGGAGTTGAGGCAGAACAGGTGAGCCCCAATGTGGGGCTTTACCTACTAGGGTTCCCAGCTTTGTCCAAGAAAGAATTCAAGAGCAAGGCGGATGTGGAAGAAAACAGCTTTATTGAAGTGGCAGTTCTGCAGCTCCAGCAGTGTCACAGCTCAGTGACTCCTACAGAGCAGGGCTACCCTGTAGGCAGGAGAGTAGCCGTTTAGGGAGGTTTTGCACAGTCACATTTATACCCACTTTTAATAACATGCAGATTAGGAGGTGGTTTCTGTAGAAATTTCCAGGGAAAGAGTGGGAACTCTTGAGGCATTAGGTTATTGCCATAGAAAGGGTCAATAACTTGTGAGTGTTGTCATGGCAATGGTAAACTG
The DNA here is from genome assembly GCF_002776525.5 of Piliocolobus tephrosceles. Taxonomy (NCBI): domain Eukaryota; kingdom Metazoa; phylum Chordata; class Mammalia; order Primates; family Cercopithecidae; genus Piliocolobus; species Piliocolobus tephrosceles. The sequence goes on from NC_045441.1 coordinate 37,296,711, forward strand.
ACAGGGCACACTGGTGGTTGTGTCTGATGAAAAGCTGCTTTAGCTAGTCCTCAATCTGGTCAGATGTCTGGGCCCCACCACCTACCTCAGAGTCAGACTATAATTTGCATATGAAGAAGATTTGTGAAGGTCAGACTTAGAGCAAAGCCTGTTTGGGGTGTCTCCTGGAGAAAAAGTTTATGAATTTGACAGTTTATTTCGGTCAGAATCTTAAACTGATTCTACATGAGAGTGTCCTGTTATTAAAAATGAAGGTCTTGAAGACAGAAGTTTTTCTATACCAAGAGAGTGGGTGGCATGCTGAGTTTCAAAAGTTAAATTTGTGAAATTTGTCAGAATCAAAATGAAGTCACTAATGTTAAGAAAACCCTGAAAAACAGAGCCAGGGGAGGTCATGAAGAGAGGGATCCCAAGCTGTATGCCTGATAACAAAAACCATCACAAAAGACTGCAAAACTTACCACCTTGCACAAAGGCCATCACAACCTTACACAAAAGGGTATTTCGGCAAGGACATCTGCCCAGTAACTGCCTGGCTGACCTCAGACTGCTGTCACTCTTGTTATTAACATCTCTGCAGCCTCAGATAATTATTTCAAAACAATTGCGTGTTCCTCTTTATTTTTTCCTTTAAAACCCTTTGTCTTCTCTTGCCTTCCTGAATATACACATAGGTTTTTATGACATGTGTATTCCCATTGCAATGCTTTATGACCAAATAAACATTGTTTCTTTTAGCAAAAACAAACAAAACAAACCCAAAGTTGTTTTGGCCATTTTACAATCCCACAAGCAGTGTATGAGACTGTGTGTCAGCGCACAACAGATTAATTCACATGATTTCCAGTGCACAGTGCATTGGTCTTTTTATTTTTGGCTATTTTAGTAGATGTTTAATAGTATATCAGCGTGATTTAAATTTGTATTTATGCAAGGATTAATAATGTCAGACATCTCTTTATGTGATTATGTATCATCTGTATGTTTTCCTTGGTTAAATATCTGTCCAAATCTTTTTCCTTTTTAATTTTTTCGTGTTTACTGCTAAGATTTAAAAGTTCTTTATATATTATAGTTATAAGCATTTATCTTTCTAGACATTTCTGCCAGTCTGTGACTTATATTTTCATTCTATTGACAAGTTCTTTTGATAAGGTGCAATTTATCAGTTATTTTATGAGTCATGTTTCTGGTGTTTAAATTAAGAAATCTTTGTTCAAACAAGGGTCACGGAAACGTTCTATATTTTTTCTTACAAGTCTTATTGTTTTAGGCTTTACACTTAAGTCTATGACACTTTTTTAGTTAGTTTTTCTGTATGTGGTACATACATCCAAGTTAGTATTTTGCAAATGGATATCCAATTGTTCCAACACCCTATGTAGAAAATTGTATCCATTTCCACTGAATTGACTTTGCATATCTAAAAAGATCAGATGTTCATATTTGACATATAAGACTATGTTTGGACTTTCTATCCAGGTTGATCGATATGCTTGTCTATGTTGAACCCTACTCTGCACTGTCTTAATTATTTTAGCTTCCTCATAAATCTTGAAACCCACTTTATGTCTCCGTTTTTCAGAATTGTTTTGGCTATTCGATGTTCTCTGCATTTCCATATGTATTTTAGATCCATCTTGTCAAATTCTATAATACTAAAAACAAACAAAAACATAAACAAACAAAATGCCACTGGGATATTTTTAATTAAACATTTTACTTTGAGATGATTATAGCTTCACATGAAGTTGTAAGGGATAAGATAAAACTATTTGGTCATGACATATTATCCTTTTCTACATTTTGTTAGATTTTATTTACTAAAATTATGTTTGAAGTGTTTTTTTTTTGTATTTGTGAGAGATATTATTCTGTGGCTTTCTTTTCTGGTAATGTTTTTGTCTTATTTTGTTATCAATGTTATACTGGTTTCATATACTTAGTTGGAAATTATTTCATATTTTTCAATTCTATGGAAGAGTTTCTATAGAATTAGTATTTTTTTTTTTCCTTTTCTTTTCCCTGCAACTTCTAATTTCCAGGGTACATGTGCAGGAAGTGCAGGATTGTAACATAAGTAAACACGTTCTATGGTGGTTTGTTGCATAGATCAATTCATCACCTTGGTATTAAGCCCAGCATCCATTAGCTTTTCTTCCTGATAATCTTCTTCCCCCTAAACCCCCTGGCAGGGCCCAGTTTGATTGTTCTCCCCACCATATGTCCATGTGTTCTCATTGTTCAGCTCCCACTTATAATTGAGAACATGAGAACACATGGTGTTTGGTTTTCTGTTCCTGTCTTAGTTTGCTGAGAATAATGGATTTCAGTTCCATCCATGTGCCTGCAAAGAACACGATCTCATTCCTTTTTATGGTTGCATAGTATTCCTTTTTATGGTTGCATACTATTTATGGTATAGAAAGATCTCAAATTAACAACCTAACATCATCACTAAAAGAACTAGAGAACGAAGAACAAAGAAAACCAAAAGCTAGCAGAAAACAAGAAATAACCAAGATCACAGAAGAACTGAAGGAGATGGAGACATGAATAACCCTTCAAAAAATCAACAAATCCAGGAGCTGATTTTTGGAAAAAGTGATAAAACAGACTGCTAGCCAGTCTAGCAAAGAAGAAAAGAGAGAAGACTCAAATAGACAAAATCAGATATGATAAGGGTGAAATCACCACTGACCCCAAAGAAATACAAACAACCATCAGAGAATACTATAAACACCTCTGTGAACATAAACTGGAAAATCTAGAAGAATTGATTAAATTCCTGGACACACATACCCTCCCAAGACTGAACCAGGAAGAAATTGAATCTCTGAATAAACCAATAAACAGTTCTGAAATTGAGATGGTAATAGTTACAAACCAAGAAAAGCCCAGAACTGGACAGATTTACAGCTGAATTCCTAGAGGTACAAAGAAGAGCTAGTACCATTTCTACTGAAACTATTCTGAACAATTGAAAAAGAGCAAATTTTACCTAATTCATTTTATGAAGCCACTATCATCCTGATATCAAAACCTGGCAGAGATACCAAAAAAAAAAAAGAAAGAAAGAAAAAGAAAAGATAACTTCAGGCCAATATTCTTGACCAACATTGATACAAAGATCCTCAATAAAATACTGGCAAACTGAATCAAGCAGCACATCAAAAAGCTTATCCACCATAATCAAGTCAGCTTCATCCCTGGGATGCAAGGCTGGTTTAACATAACCAAATCAACAACTGTGATTCATCACGTAAACAGTACTAAAGGCAAAAAGCACATGATTATCACAACAAATGCAGAAAAGATTTTCAATAAAAGCTAACATCTCTTCATGTTAAAAATTCAAGAAACTAAGTATTGATAGAACATATCTCAAAATAATAAGAGCCATATATGACAAACCAACAGCCAATATCACACTGAATGGGCAAAACTAGGAACACCCCCCTTGAAAATCAGCACAAGACAAGGATGCCCTCTCTCACCACTCCTACTCAACACAGTATTGGAAGTTCTGGCCAGGGCAATCAGGGAAGAGAAATAAATAAAGCATATTCAAATAGGGAGAGAGGAAGTCAAATTATATTTGTTTGCAGATGACATGGTCCTATATCTAGAAAATCCCATCTTCTCAGCCCAAAAGCTTCTTAAACTGGTAAGCAACTTCAGCAAACTCTCAGGATACAAAATAAATGTGCAAAATTGCTAGGTTTCCTATACACGAACAACAGACAAGCAGAGAGCCAAATAATGAATGTATTCCCATTCACAATTGCTACAGAAAGAATAAAATACTGAGGAATACAGCTAACAAGGGAAGTGAAAAACCTCTTCAAGGAGAACTACAAACCACTGCTCAAGGAAATGAGAGAGGACACAAACAAATGGAAAAACATTTCATGCTCATGGATGGAAAGAATCAACACTGTGAAAATGACCATATGGCCCAAAGTAATTTATAGACTCAATGCTATTCCCATTAAACTACCATTGACATTCTTTACATAATTAGAATGAACTATTTTAAGATTCATATGGAACCAAAAATAGACCTCGAATAATCAAGACAATCCTAAGTAAAAAGAACAAAGCTTCAGACATCGTGCTACTCGACTTTTTTCTTAAATTTTTGTGCAATTCACCAGTGAATTCATATAGAACTGTAATTTTCATTGTGACAAGGGTTTTACCTACAAATGAAATTTCAATAGATATAAAGCTATTGGGTTATCTATTATTCTTGAGGAGGCATGAGTCTTTCAGGGAATTGTCTGTTTTATAGAAGTTACTCAACTCAATGGCATAAAGTTCTTCATAATATTTCCACATTACTGGTTTAAAAATTGTGGAATCTGTGGCCATATTACCTCTTTCTTTCTGGCTCTTAGTAATTTGAGGTTTTTTGTTTGGTTTTGTTTTTGTTGTTGCTTGCTTGTTTTTTTTTTCCTGAACAAATTGCCTAGTGGTTTATGAATTTTATAGATGCTCTCAAAGAACCAGCTTTTTGTTTCATTGAATTTTCTCTTTTCTATTTCATTGATTTCCTCTCTGATATTTTTTATTTTGATTCTTCTATTTTGTGTTTAATTTACTTTTGTTTTTTCATTAACTGTTTTAAATTAGAAGTGGGGGCTATTGATTTGAGTTCTGTATTTTTCTTTTATATAAAAAGAATAAAAGATGCATTGCAGAGGGAAATTCTAAGTACTCAAACACTAACATGCTTTGTTTTTATTCCTTTCAAAATAGTTTTTTATTTCCACTTGATTTATTTTTTGACTCGTGTTGTTTAGAAGTTTCATTTATCTACAAATAGTTTGGCAACTTTTTCTTTGTCTTTTATTAGGGGTTTCCAATTTATTCCACTTGGATAGTTTCAAAATAAGTTATATTTGTGTTAGGCACAGAGTATTGTCTATCTTAGCAGTTGGTCTGTGTGAACTAGAAAACAATGTGCATTCTTCTAATGTTGGGTAGAGTAGGCTACAAATGTCAACTAGGTAATATTAATTGACCATGCAGTTCACATGTGCCATATTTGTATGGATTTTGCATTTACTTTCCTATCATTTATTGAGAGAGGGATATTGAAATTTCTGACTATTAGTGGAGATTTGTCTATTTCTCCTTGCATTTGCATCATTTTTAGCTTCATATATTTGACATAGTGTTAAGTGTGTAAACCTCTAGGATTTTTATGTCCTCTTGATTAATTGGCTCATTCATCACTATTACAAGATCTTCTTTACTCCTGGTGCTACTTTTATTTAAAATCTACTTTGATACCAACCCAGCCACTCTAGTATTCACTTTACCTTTATTTGTCTAATCTCTTCTATGTTCCCCTTTTTCCTTCTTTATCTACCTTATTTTGGATAACTTGAGTATACTCTTTTTTCGTTTTATCTCCTTCTTTGGCTTACTAGCTTTATCACTTTTTAAAAAAGTAGTTTATTATTATTATTTCTTTTCATTTGGGGGAGGGTGGGGGGCTCAGGGCAGGATCTCATTCTCTTGGTCAGGCTGGAATGCAGTGGCACAATCATAGCTCACTGTAGCCTCAAACTCATGGAATCAAGCAATTCCTCTGCCTCGGCTCCTTGAGTAGCTGGGACTGTAGATGTGTGCCACTGTGCCCAGTTAATTTGTCTTATTTTATTTATTTTATTTTATTTTTTTGTTGAGATGGGGTCTCGCTTTGTTGCCCAGGCTGGTCTTGAATTACTGGCTTCAAGTAATCCTCCCATCTTGGCCTCCCAAAGTGCTGGGGTTATAAGCGTGACTCACGCTTGTGGTTTCTTTAGAGTTTATATTGCACATCTTTGAGTTGTCACTATCTTCCTTCAAATGATCTTATATTACTCTATTTATAGAATGAGAAACCTAAATTTCTTTTCTACTAGATTTTATGCTATTTTTGCCACATAGTTTACTTAAATATCTATTATGAAACCAATAATACATTGTTAATAATTTTTGTTTAAGTAGTGAACTATCTTTAAATATTTACATAAGGAGAGAGTAATTTTATATAATTACTCCTGTAGTTACCATTTCTGATGTCTTTACTTATTTTTATAAATATACATTTCCACAATGTCATTTGTTTCTATCTGAAAGACATTTGATCAATTCTCTCAGCTTTTGCATATATAAATTTTGATCAATTCTCTCAGCTTTTGCATATATAAGAAATTAATTTCCCTTTGTTTGTGAACATTTTTTCTGGGTATAGATTTCTAGGTAAACCAGTTTTGGTTTTTCCCTTTTTACAAACTTTAACAATGTTGGCCAGGTGCAGTGGCTCACACCTGTAATCCCAGCACTTTGGGAGGCCGAGGCAGATGAATCACAAGGTCAGGAGTTCAAGACCAGCCTGACCAATATGATGAAACTCCATCTCTACTAAAAATACAAAAAATTAGCCGGGTGTGGTGGTGCTCACCTGTTATCCCAATTACTCAAGAGGCTAAAGCAGAAGAACTGCTTGAACCCAGGAGGTGGAGGTTGCAGTGAGCCCAGATTGTGCCACTGCATTCCAGCCTGGGCAACAGAGCAAGACTCTGCCTCAAACAAACAAACAAACAAACAAACAAACAAACAAAAAAGTGTTGCTGCATTGTGTCCTCATTTGCCTTTTTTCCTGAGAAATTTAATCTGTTTTCTCCTTATCTTTGCTCTTCTGTATGTAATGTGTCATTTAATTTCTTTTTTCACTGATCTTGAGCAATTAGATGGCAATTATGTTCTGATGCAGATTTATAGTTATTGTACTTGAGTTTTGCTGAGATTTTGGAACTAAGGAATTACATCATTAAATTTGTAAATTTTTCAGTTATAATTTCTTCAACTATTTTTTATCTCTTTCCTTCTATCCTCTACTTTTGAGAATCTAACTGCATGTATTTTATACTGCTTGAAGAGTCCTCTAAACTCTTTATGCCCTTTTTTTTTTAAAAAAATATGTTTTAATGTGAATAGCTTTAATTTCTATGTGTTCTTGTTCACAAATGTTTTCTTCTGCAATGTCAAATTTTGTATTATTTTCTTCACAGTATTTTTCATCTCAACCATTAAAATATTCATCTCCAGAACTTTGATTTGGGTCTTTTCATATTGTCCATGTTCTTCCTTAACATTGAAACATATAAGAAATACATATAGTATTTAATGTCTTTGTTTACGAATTCTAGCACCTGTGGTTCTTAACTGCTGTTCATTAATTGTTTTTTCTATTCATTATGATTCCTATTTTTCTGCCTCTATAAATACCTGATATTCTTTCATACCAATGCCAGTCATAGTAAATTTTTCCCTTGGTAGATGATTGCTTTTCTATAAATATTATTGTGATTTCTCCTGCGATATGGAGAAGTTACTTGCAATTTTTTTCTTTGTGTCTTTTTTTTTTTTTTAAGAATTGCCGAGACGGGCAGATCACAAGGTCAGGAGACCGAGACCATCCTGGCTAACCCGGTGAAACCCCGTCTCTACTAAAAAATACAAAAACAAAAAAAACAAAAAAAACAAAAAAAACAACAAAAAAAAAACTAGCCGGGTGAGGTGGCGGGCGCCTGTAGTCCCAGCTACTCGGGAGGCTGAGGCAGGAGAATGGCATAAAACCTGGGAGGCGGAGCTTGCAGTGAGCTGAGATCCGGCCACTGGACTCCAGCCTGGGCAACACAGTGAGACTCCATCTAAAAAAAAAAAAAAAAAGAAAGAAAAAAAAAATAAAAGAAAAAAGAATTGTTAGGCAGAGTCAAAGCATTTATCAATCTATAATTATTATCTGCTACTGGGATAAGTCTATTCTGTGTATCTGCCTACCTGGAAACATCTTTGTACCTTTATATTTATAGTGCATATATTTTACAGAGAGAAAATAGTGGCATCTTACTTTTTATAATTGCTAAAACTCTCTACTTTTTCTTTGAAATGTTTATTATATCATACAGTGTAATTGTTGATATGTCTTGATTTAGACTTTTGGTATTTGTTTTCTATTTCTCTGATTTAATTTTTGTTTTAATCAAACACTGCAATATTTATTTTTATCTTCTTTATCATATTTTTAGCATTGCTGTTACATTTAAATTAATTTTCTGGGTTGTTTTAAGAATTAAAATATGTCTTCCTAACTTACAGTCTTCTAACAAGTACATTACATCACTTTACATAAAATGTCTAAAAAAAAAGAAATCAAACTTGACACAACGTAGTTATATTTAACTTCCATATTTTGTTTCATTTTTCTTACATGCTTTGCTTTTACATGTATTATAAGCCCCACAATAATATTGCTTTTATAATAAAAAAATCAATACCAAGTCTCACTCTGTCACCCAGGCTGGGGTACAATAGCATAATCAGAGTTCACTGTAACCTCAAACTCTTGGGCCCCAAAAATCCTTCTGCCTCAGCCTCCCGAGTAGCTGAGACTACCTGTACACATCACATCTGGTTAATTTTTAATTTTTAAAAATAAAGATGAGGTAGCACTCTGTTGCCTAGGTTCTCGAATTCCTGGCCTCAAGTGATCACCCCACCTTGGCCTTCAAAAGTTCTGGGATTACAGGTGTGAATTATCATGCTGGGACTCATATTTTTAATCCACCAGTTTAAAAAAGAAATTCTTTTCAGTACTCTTTAATTCTTGTTGATTCTAGTGTTATACATTTCCCTGTATCCTGCAATTCTTTTAATATATTATCTAGGGCAAATATGCTGGCAAGAAATTCTTTCCTCTTTCATTGGTCTGAAAATGTCCTCATATATATTTCTCAATTTTTAAGATAGGCTAATTGGCTATACAATTCCAGACTGATGTTTTTTTCCCTTAAAAATTTATCTGTATTATTCATGTCTGCCTTCTGCCTATCATTATTTCTTGTAAGAGGTGATCTGTCATTTTCATTGTTTCTCCACATTTTTTAAAAAAAACTTTCATTTTAGTTTCAGGGGTACATGTGCAAGTTTGTTAATCAGATAAATTACATGTTGTGGAGGTTTAGTGTAGAGATTATTTGGTTACCCAGGTAATAAGCATGGTACCCAATAGATAGGTTTTCTATCCTCACCCTCCTGTCCCCCTCCACCCTCAAGTCAGGCTCAGTATGTATTGTTCTGTTCTTTGTGTCAATTTGTACTCAATGTTTAGCTCTCACTTATAAGTGAGAATATGTGGTATTTGGTTTTCTGTTCGTTAGTTTGCTTAGGATAATGGTTTACAGCTTTATCAATGTTGCTGCAAAGGACACGATCTCCTTCATGTTTCGGCTGTGTGGTATTCCATGGTGTATATGTACCACATTTTCTTTATCCAGTCTACTGTTGGTGGGCATCTAGGTTGATTCCATGTCTTTGCTATTGTAAATAGTGCTGCAATGAACATATGTGTGTATATGTGTCTTTATGGAAGAATTATTTATATTCATTTGGGTGTATATCTAACAATGTAATTACTGGGTTAAATGGTAATTCTGTTTTAAGTTCTTTGAGAAATCTTCAAACTGTTTTCCACAGTGGCTGAACTAATTTACATTCTCTCCAGCAGTGTATAAGTGTTCCCATTTCTCTTCAACCTCTCCAGCTGTTATTTTCTTAGTTTTTAATAGTAACCATTCTGGCTGGTGTGAGACAATATTTCATTGTAATTTTCATTGGCATTTCTCTAATTATTAATGAATGTTGAGCATTTTTTCATATGTTTGTTGGCTCTGTGTATGTATTTTGAAAGGTCTCTGTTCATATCCTTTACCCACTTTTTAATGGGATTTTTTTCTTTTGCTTGTTAATGTAAATTCCTTATAGCTTCTGGATATTAGATCTTTTTCAGGTGCATATTTTGCAAATAGTATTGTTGTGTCTTTACTCTGCTGATAGTGATTTTTGCTGTGCAGAAGTTCTTTAGTTTAATCAGATCCAATTTGTCAGTTTAGGATTTTGCTGCAATTGCTTTTGGTGTCTTTGTTATGAAATCTTTGGCCATTCCTATGTCCAGAATGGTATTTCCTAAGTTATCTTCCATGGTTTTTATAGTTTAAGGTTTATCTTTAATTATGTAAATGATCTTGAGTTAGTTTTTGTATATGGTGAAAAATAGGGGTCTAGGTTCAATCTTCTGCATATTGTCAGCCAGTTATCTCAGTATCATTTATTGAATACAGAATCCTTTCCTTCTTGCTTGTTTTTGTCAGCTTTGTTGAAGAACAGCTAGTTGTAGGTGCATGGCCTTGTTTCTGGGCTCTCTATTGTGTTCCATTGATATATGTGTTTGTTTTTGTAGCAATACCATGCTGTTCTGGTTACTGCAGCCTTTTAGTATAATTTGAAGCTGGGTAATGAGACGCCTTCAGCTTTGTTCATTTTTCTTTGGATGGCTTTGGCTATCCAAGCTATTTTTTTTTATTCGGTATGCATTTTAGAGTAGTTTTTTTTTTTTTTTTTTTTCTTTTCCTAGATTTTTGAAGAATGTCCTTGGTAGTTTGATAGAAATAGTATTGAATCTGTAAATTGCTTAAGGCAGTATGACCATTTTAATTATGTTGATTTTTCCTATCTATGAGCATGGAATGTTTTTTCATTTGTTTGTGTCATCTCTGATTTATTTGAACAATATTTTGTAATTTTCATAATAGAAACCTTTTACCTCCCTAATTAGCTGTATTCCCAATTACTTTATTCTTTTGTGGTTATTGTAAATAGGATTCTGTTCTTGATTACTTCTCATCTTGGATGTTGTTGGTGTATAGAAATGCTACTGATTTTTGTATATTGATTTTGTATACTGAAACTTTCTTGAAGTTGTTTATCAGATCTAGGAACTTTTGGACAGGAACTATGGGGTTTTCTAAGTATACGATCGTATTGTCTGCAAACAGTGATAGTTCCTATTTGGATGCACCTTATTTCTTTCTCTTGCCTGATTGTTCCAGCTACGACTTCCAGTACTATGTTGAATGGGGTGGTGAGAGTGAGCTTCTTTGTCTTGTCCCACTTCTCAAGAATAATGCTTCCAGCTTTTTCCCATTTAGTATGGTGTTGGCTGTGGGGTTTGTCACAGATACCTCTTATTATTTTAAAGTATGTTTCTTCAATGCCTAGTATGTTGTGTTTCTCCACATTTAACTTACATTTCCCTATTTTGGGTGCCTTTTAAAATTTAATTTTACACTTTCTTTTCAGCAGTCAGTGATTGAGTGTGGTTTCTGTTTTATTTCCCACATTTGGGGTTTGTTAAGTGTCTTAGATTTATAAACTGATGCTTTTGGGAAATTTTCATCCATTGTTTCTTCATTGTTTTCTTCTATACCTTCTCCCTTTTATATCTTAGAGCTCGAATTACATATACTACTTGATGTTGTTCGGATGTTTACTGAGCTATGTTTACATTTTTCAATGTGTTTTTTTCCCTATGTTCTATACTTGGTAAATTCTATTGGTCTGTCTTTATGTTCATTGATTTTTTATTCTGTAATGTGCAATCTGCAATTATCAGAAAATTATGTTTTAAATGTATTATGGTCTAGTTTTAGAATTCCCACTTTACTTTTGTAATACTTTCTATTTCTCTATTGATAGTCCACATGTGTTTACTCATTCTTTCCATCTTTTCATATAAATTCTCAAGTACACTGGAACACTGCCTAGTGTAGCTGTGAAAAGAGGGCCACCATCCTCCAAACCCCAGAATGGTAGATCCACTGATAACTTGTACCATGTGCCTGAAAAAGTCACAGACACTCAACCAGCTGTGGAAGCAGCAGGATGGAGAGTTGGATCCTACAAAGCCACAGTGGCAGAGCTGCCCAATGTCATGGGAGCCCGCCCCTTGCAACAGCGTTACCTGGATGTGAGACATGGAGTCAAAGGAGATTGTTTTGCAGCTTTAAGGTTTAATGACTGGCCCTCTGTGTTTTGGACTTGCATGAAGGCTGTAGCCCTTTTGTTTTGGCCAATTTCTCGTATTTGGAATGGGAACATTTACCCAATGCCTGTACCCTCATTATATCTAGGAAGTAACTCATTTGCTTTTGATTTTATAGGCTCCTGGGCAGAAAGGATTTGCCTTTTCTCAAATGAGAATTTGGACTATGGACTTTTGAGTTGATGCTGAAATGATTTAAGACTTTGGAGAACTGTTGGGAAGGTATGGTTGGGTTTGAAATGTGAAAAGACATGAGATTTGGTGATGGCCAGGGTCAGAATGATACGATTAGGCTTTGTGTCTTCACCCAAATCTCATACTGAATTGTAATCCCCCGGTGTTGAGGGAGAGACCTGGTAGGAACTGATTGGATCATGGGGGTGGTTTGCCCCATGCTGTTCTCATGATACTGAGGGAATTCTCACAAGATCTGATGGTTTTATCAATGGTAGTTTTTCCTATGCTCTCACACTTTCTCTCCTGCCACCATGTAAAATGTACCTGCTTCCCCTTCTGCCACGATTGTAAGTTTCCTGAGGCCTCCCCAGCCATGCGATACTGTGAGTCAATTAAACCTATTTTAGTTATAAATTACCAGTTTAGGGTATTTCTTTATATCAGTGTGAAATTATTCAGTCTTGGGTATTTCTTCATAACAGTGTGAAAATGAACTAATACACTCTTCATCGGATTTATATATATTTTCTGATTATTAAATCAGTATATTCTCATTATATAAGTTTTCAAAGTGCAGAAGAGCAAGAAAAACACTGATAATCACAGCATTCACAGAATACTAATTACTTGTTCTTGATAATTGTACTGTGCTTATGTAAGATGCTAACAGCACCGTCTGATGAAAGATTTAAGATAACTCTACACTATGTTGCAGATTTTCTTTAAGATTAAGGTTAGTTCAAAATTAAAAGTTTAAAAATCACCATTATGCTTTTATAGACTTTTAAATATTTGAGACTGTATTGTATATCTAATTTTGTATCTTGATTTTTTAAAACAATATACCATTAGCATTTACTCACCACAAAACTCTTAATAAGGATTTTGTTTAATGTTGTCATAACATTCCAATTAAAAAATACATCACCATTTTCTACACTATTACACTTCTCTTGCACTATTGAGCTGTTTCTATTTCTGCTACAAACATTATTGTAATAGCAATATTGCAATATTGTCTGCAAAATTACTGCAAAACTTATTAGTAATTCTTTGTCTTAATTTTAGATTATGCTCCGATGTTGGAAACCAGGGTCAAATGTTGCAAACATTTAAAAGAATAGGATCAAGCACGCACATGTAAACTTACTGAATGTCCACCAAGAGTCAGAGAGCAGAAAGAGAGAAGAGTCCAGCTGAATGACATTTGGACAGTAGAAATTTAGAATAGTAGCGTACTTGGGTTACCATATGAGTAACTATAGGATCTGAGAAAATATTTAGGGGCTCGATAGTCACATACTGGTTTCTAGGGAAAATTGGTTATAAGATAATGAATAAAGTAGGTAATATATCCAAGTTCTTGTCAAATGCCTTGGAACCAGGTTCTTTAAGCTCACATTTTGGGGCGAGGTGGGTTATAGGAATAAAAGTAGAATTTGCAGGAAGGAAAAAAGTAAAACATAAGTGCTGCAGAGGTACAAAGCTGTATTTGTTAGGGTTCCCCAGAAAAACAGAGCCAATAGTACATGTGATGTGTATACACACAGAGAGAGAGAGAGAGAAGAGGGAAAGATGTATTATGGAAATTGACTTACATGATTGTGGAGGCCTAGATGGACCACTGTCTACCATCTTTAAGCTGGAAAACCTGGAAAGGTGATGATGTAATTTAGTTCAAATCCAAAAGCCTAGAACCAGGGGAGTCAATGATGTAATTCCAAGTCTAAGTTAGAAGGTCTAAGAATTGGCAGGGGTGGGAGTGGGAGTTGGGTTGTTTGGTTTAAGTCCTGGAACCTGAACCCTGGGGAAGGAGGAACTTCCATGTACAAGGGCAGGAGAAGTTGGATGTAACAGCTCAAGAACAGAGAGACTGAATTCACTCTTTCTCCACCTTTTTGTTCTATTCAGGCTCTTGACTGGTTGATGCCCATTGATGAGGCTGATCTTTAGTCAGTCTGTTGATTCAAATGTTAATCTCTTCTGGAAACACCCACACAAACCCAGAAATAAGAAATTAAGTTTTTGCTGGCTCTTCTGACATACCTTAGTCTGGTAAATTTGATACATAAAATTAACTATCACAAGGGCTAAAGCTAAAGAAAGAGTCACTCACTATTCTCAAAGGAGTGTGAATGACTGGTGTACTACAGAACTTAATTTTAGGCTTTGGCCTTCCTGAACTTTTCTCAGAAGGAATGGATCCATTAGAAACAAGGAGTAAGTGCTCTCTCTGGGCTTCCATTCATGAACAATACTCACCTTGGTGACTCCAGAACATTGTTCTCTTGGAGAATAGAATAATTTGTGGAAGACAATAACTTTATATTTGAGGGTTAGGGATTGGCTGAGACCATTGTCGGGCTAGAGGAAGTTTCATGGATATATAATCCTAACACTATTAGGTTCAAGATATAGGGCAAGTGTGAGCCTGCACACTTGTGGGTAGGGTTATAACTAAGGTGGAAATCATTTTTAAAATATATACATTCTCAAACTCCACTATGACCCACTAAATCAGAATCTATCAGGACAAGATCAGAAAATCTCTGCTTTTATGGCATTCCAAAGATATCTAGAACAAAAATTCAAATTTGAAAAGCACTAAACTAAAATCTGGAGGCAGCACTAAGGGCTATCAGCTGAAACCACCAGACTGCTAGGAAAGGATAACAACAATAACAGTGATAACAACAATAACAGTAATAACAGCAATGAGCATATGAGCATAACCAAAGCTCAATTAAGAGAACAGAGATAAAAGTCTAAGACCCAGGCAGAACCTGGACTGATAAGGGAAAGAACTCTATCTAATCTTGGCCTGGAAGTGTGAAAGGTGCTCACAGGGAAAAAAAAGTGCAGTTGCCTAAAAAGCACTGAGTAATCATTAAATGTTTAGTGAGAGACTGGGCTGTTTTCATTGATTCAGTTATGAATCATTAGCACCTATCATTTCTTCACTGAATATCTAGAATTACTTAATGACTTATACTAAAATGGACTAGTCAGGATGAAGGAATAGAACCTAAAGAATCCCAGAATATTTCTCATTGCAGAATGTTCATTTTCCTCCCTCAAACTTTAATCCAGTTCTGGCCACAGAAGGAGCAGCAGAAATGTGAGTAAATGAGCCATATGCTGGCACTGTTCCATTTGTCATGGGCTATAAGATCATAATCACCATTCTGCAGCCTCCTCCATTGATTGGTTAACTGTCCACAACCCTGACTCCTACAATTAACCACACCGCTTGTTAAGCTGAACCCACCATTAGATATACTTCCAAGTAGCAGCTTAAATACTAACTCAAGCAATATTCCAATTAGGTAATATATATCTATTATATTTCATATTCCTTGCTGGAGCCTGGTACATTGTGAAAACAGTAAATGTTGATTGAATTTGAGCATTCAAGAAAAGTGTCATTTGAATGCATTAAAATATGAGCATCATTGATTTACTTCCTTGATCATTTGGGAGTTAAAGATCAAGATGTAGAAAGAAAAATAAGGGTTAGTGGAATTTACACAGGGGTGGGACCATGTTGGTGTAATTGAACAAAAACATTGTCTTAATTATTCAAATCTACAATCCACATACACACAGTTTGATTTAAATAAGAACAAGAAATGTGACAATTGGATAAACAGGGCCAGGGCATGAGATTTATTATTATTATTTATCTTGATGGCAGATAGGGAGTCAATATTTAAAAAGTATTTTCAGTAATAATTGAAGGGAACTTAAATTTCCTAAAGTGGGAATGTAGAGAGATGGCACCACTCAGAACACCTGAAAGTACTTAGTTACATTAGTTGTAGAAAGCTCCATGACCTAGCACTTCCACTCCTGGGAGTTATAAAAAAAAAAAAAATTGAAACAGGTTAACAAGTACATGCCTTAGAGAGAATTTGTGGTGGCATGTTTTTAAACATAGTCTGGGTGAAGAGGTAAAAAGTAATAGACACACAGTGCAGAGCCTCCCTGTCTTAGGTAGGGCTCTTAGATGTGAAATCTCTTGCAATGATTTATTGACTGACTACTCTCAGGAAAAGTGAGAGAAGCTCAATGTGGCAGGGGAAGAAATGTGTTTTGAAAGGTCAAGCCCTAGCCTCATCCTATGGACAGCTCTGGAGTATAAGTGGTCTCACCATTTGTCTTACCCAGAAGTAAGGGACTGGGCTGTTAACACTTCTGTTTTGGTCAGTCGATGGCTGCCCTTGGTGAAAGGCAAGCTACAGCCAGATCTGAATGAGTAGCCTTTACTTATCCTCATTTGGGTGGTCTTCATTTACTTCCACAGTTAATCTTGGGGTCCCACTGACACCCAATCTGCATTGCCCATTGTGGTAGACACCAGCTCCCCCACAAAAAAAAGAGCAGTGGATATATTCATAGGAGAATTTAGAATTCCTGTGTGTATAAAATCCAGACCTAACTGACCTATATCAGCCTGAACACAGTGCTGATCTGAGCCTTGGATGCTAAGTCCTTGAGAGAAAAAGCTGACGGAACTGACCTGGAAAGGGACTTATGGGATCTTTCTTTCCAGAGTACACCCGAGGGTTAAAAAAAATGCCAGAAAAGTATATTAAAGTTTCTTAAAAGCCATACCTGAAACATTTCCCATAAAAATTGATTGACCCATAATTCAATTATGCAAACCAAAAGGATAAAATTGTAGGAGATTTACCAGATGGACTAGAAACATGTCCAACAATTTTTGGGAGTGAAACAAGGTACTGATGGAACAGCAGAACTTTCATTTCATTTTAATCAATGTAGTCAAAACTGAAATGGAAGCCCTAATTCAAAAATAAAAATCAGAATGAAACTGGCCCCTTTAGTGGAACTACAACACCTGACAAAACATTTTAAAAGGGCTCTAGAACAAAAACAAGACTTAAAGGAAACCCACGGCCCAGCCCATCAAACAGCTATGTGGCCCACTCACCAACCAATCCCCTGCTAACCAAGACACTTGTATATATTGTAAACAGAAGGGACAGAAGGGAAAAGAAAATTATCTCATCATACAAAAGAAAAACAAGACAAAAAAATTTCTTAATTCAGATCAATGAGCGTGCTTTCAGGAAGGAAAACATGCCCAATATCGTACTGTATCCTTAAACATTCAAGGTGTTTAACCACAAACATAGGTGGGCATTCTTATCAATTCCTGGTAGATATGGATATTACTCTTACTGCATCAAAACCAGACACGTTTGTTCAACTTCTTCCTTGGAGTAAACATACCACATAAGTGTGTTTCCCTGTGTGTGTAACCCACAGATTTTCCCTATTTCCCAGCCCTTAATCATAACCTTTGGGCTCTTGACTGAAAAACATTTCTTCCTGCTCTGTGATATTACTCCTGCAAATTTAATAAAGAGATGTACTTTGCAAATGAAATCATGATACTAAATGGACAGCAGAGGGATAATTTCTTCAGAACCCAGAGGATGTTCTTATTCATATCAAGTTGTGTCTGCTCTGAATATACTTGCTCAATTATATTTGATAAAGAGCCCGGATAAAATCCTTAATAGTGTGCCTAATGCTCTGTGAGCTAAAATTCTACTGACATAGGCAACGGAGAAGAGAAAAACATAAAAAAGTTCAGATAGATTCTACCACACCATTATCTATACATTCCCAATATCCCTTGAAGCCAAAAGCAAGAGGGAATCACACCTGTGCAGTGGATCCTTGAACAATGAGGGGGTTGGGGGCACCAACTCCTGCACAATTGAGAACCTGCATATAACTTTTGAGTCCCCAGAAACTTAACTAGTAATAGCTAGCTTTTGTCCAAGAAGCTTTACCCATGGCATAAACAGTTGATTAACATGTACTTTGTATGCCGTATGCATTATATATTATATTCTTACAATAAAGCAAACTAGCAAAAAGGAAATGTTATTATGAAATCACAAGGAAGATAAAAGATATTCACTATTTATTAAACAGAATTGGATTATCATCAAGGACTTCATCTTTGTCTTTTTCATACTGAGTAGGCTGAGGAAGAGGAAAAAGAAGAGAGGTAGGTCCCCCTGTCTCAGCTGTTGCAGAGATGGAAGAAAATGTATGTCTATGTGGACCCATGAAGTTCAAATTCGTGTTGCTCAAAGGGCTACTATGGTGGAAAGCCTTATATCCAAAGGTCTTCTCATACCCTGCACCAGCCCTGTCACCACTCCTATCCTGCCAGTAAAGAACCCAAACCAAATGGGCAAAAACATTAATTTGCTCAAGAGCTCAGGGCCATCAATAAAATTGGTATTCCTTACTTCCCCAACCCAAATACCATAATGCCATCAATTCCTGGTAATGCCACTTGTGTCACTGTAGTGGACCTTTCCTCTGCCTTTTCCAGTGTGCCCCTAGACCAGGAGAGTTAACACCTTTTTACCTTCACCTGGAGGCAGATGATAACGGTATACTTGAACAGTCGTGCTCCAAGTGGTCACTGAAGGCTCCTTCTACTTCTCCCAGGTCCAAGATCTACATAAAGGCCATGGCTAGAGGGACATGGGATCAAAAACTTGAGATATTTTCTCTCTCTCCACCGATGTGCTGCTATAGCTCCTCTGTATCTCCTCCAAAACAATCATTTTCTTAATCTAATGACTTGATTCTTTTTTTTCTAGTAATTTTTATTTTTCTACTGTATTTTCCTCTGTCAACTTCTCTCTCTTGTTTCTCTCATCCTCTTTTATTCTTTCTTTCTACTAATCTCTGTTTTCCTTTTCAATGAATTAGGACAGTGGATTTTATTAACAGAGAAAGGAACACGTTTCTAAGAATGAGCACAAATATTCATACTCAATTATACTTTTTCCTACTGTGGATGAAAAACTTGCTGTACCAAAAAGCTTCTGTCCCCTGGCTATAGCAAAAATGTATACTTCTATGATCTGATATTATGAAGCAGCTTATAGAGTTCAATATATTGTCTTGTTGAGATATCCAACCTGGGTGAAAATGTTACCTTCTTCTAACAGATATTATAAGCTTAATAATAATATCCAACTCTGGTTAGATTTGAGAACACTAGTGTATCCTGGCATAAATGGATATCAATTGATCAGAATGTAGTAAGGACTACATAATTATTAATTATTCATTTTCAATTACTTATTTTAAGAAAAATAATCTAAAAAATGTTTTGAACATAAATATATTAATTTAACTGGTATTTATAATAGCAATATAAGTGTAGAAAGCAAGCCAAAATAACAAAAGTGGAATGATTTATCTGTTGCACTAAGTTTGACATTTGGCATAGCTTATAACACAGAGTAAATGCTAAATTTAAAAGACACGAATTGAATAAAACATAATTAATCTATTGAATAAAGTTAGTAGAAAAATAATTTGCTGCATGAAACATGTTTACAAAACATGCTAGGTTATTAACTTCAACAAAAATATGTGTATTAGCTATAACTGCAACTATGAAAATATTGAGTGCATGTGAATAAAAATATTTTATTTTTAGGGTGGAAGGATTATAGAAAAGCTTTTTTAAAAAATTTATTTTCTACATGTCAAAGCCTTGTATTTAAAACTTGAAATAATGAGAAACTAAGAGAATATTTACCTTCATGTAAGTCATAAGTGTAAGAAATCTCTGAATTGTGATTTTAGTTGTTTGAAAATAAGCTTTTATAGCTATTAAATATTTCCAAAGTTAAGATTATTTTTGTATAACTTTTGATTTGGTCTGTAAAGTAAAAAATGAATGACTACAGTTGACATGCACTTGATCCACATACATACTGGCACATTCTTCAAGGCTCTGTTTCTTCTTTAAAGTTCCCTGGAATAAAACTATTACTGATAGTGATGGATTCTATGTTATTTTTTCGTTAAATCCAAAACTCAACTGATGCTAGTTTTGCCAAATTGCTGTCATTTCTTTATTGCTGAGGATTTTATTGTGAAATGAAAGTTTCCAGGGCATTAATTGCTCCCTTGAAATTCTGCATTCTCATTTGTCTCTAGGTCTTCTTTTCACGGCATTTTTATCTCCTCATAGTTGCTGAAATTAATGACTAATATATTCAGACTTGAATGCATTCCTGCAACCCATAATAGTGTTAATTAGTGCCTTGATTGGACAGGGTATAACAAAAAAAGTGCATATTGTTTTCTATAAATAATGACATATATGGAATTAGAAAATGCATGACATTTACTCACTTCATAAACATATAGTAACATGGTATGGAAGGCATTACCATATTTAGGTTAACAAGGATCAGAAGTCATTTTAAAGGTGACTTAATGCCTTATCTCAGATATTTTCTGACAGTTCATTTGTTTGTAATTTTTACTGGCATCAGAAAGGCCTTTCATCCTTAGCAGTGAAGTGCTAGTAACATATACTAACAAATAAGACCAAGTCCAGTCTACTTGGCAGACACTTAGGCAAATTTGATTAGTCTTATAATGACCTGCTTGACCAGAAATGCCTAGAGTATCTCTAGTCCAACTCAAAAAGGAACTCACTAAATCAACCATTCATTAAAGAGAAACATGTTTTATTCTGTCATGATTATCCTTTACAACCTCCCTGGTTGGAGAAGTAAGCTTGTCCTCAGGGGTTACTTCCATTCTTCTAAGAAGTTTGCTTCACTGGAGTCCTTTTGTCTTCTCTTTCTATGTTTTTGGATCCTGACATTTTCAGCTGCTGAACACTCAGAGTCTTCTTCTTCTTCTTTTTTTTTTTTTTTTTTTGAGATGGAGTCTCGCTCTGTCACCCAGGCTGGAGTGTTGTGGCCAGATCTCAGCTCACTGCAAGCTCCGCCTCCCGGGTTCACGCCATTCTCCTGCCTCAGCCTCCCGGGTAGCTGGGACTACATACAGGCACTGCCACCTCGCCCGGCTAGTTTTTTGTATTTTTTAGTAGAGACGGGGTTTTACCGTGTTAGCCAGGATGGTCTCGATCTCCTGACCTCGTGATCCGCCCGCCTCGGCCTCCCAAAGTGCTGGGATTACAGGCTTGAGCCACTGCACCCGGCCTCTTCTTCTTAACTATATCTGTGGATTAGAAAAGTATACCCATTATTCATCACATACACACCACGATATTATGATAGATGTATTTTAATTTTCATCCATTATACTTCTGGCTCTCAACTCCTGTGAGCCTTGTTACTTCCTAAGTGACTAGAGAAATAAGAATAACTTTTGTTCAAGTATTTAGCCTTTGTCCTTGGGTTCCTGAAGTATGATCTTGAACAATAAAAGTTAAAGGCAGCCTTTTGTTATTTACAACAAGCCCTTTCAAATACATTTATTTTTTAAGAGGTCATTTTAGGAAAGCCTTGGAAACCACTGGATGTCCAGGAGAATCAGCCAAGTGCCTAGAGGGATTAAATTTTCAGGGGAGGGCAGAAGGGATAAAGGTCAAGTTGATCACTGAAGGCCAATGGTTAATCAACCATGCCTACATAATGAAGCCTCCATAAAAACCCAACAGGACAGGGTCCAGGACGCTTCTGAACACATGGAGACTGACAGGAAGCTGCACAAGAGCTCGTTCACATGCCAGGAAGGTGACACTCCCCAGCTACACAGGGACAGATGTTCCTGCACTCAGAACCTTCCAGATTTCACCCTATGTATCTCTTCATCTAGCTCTTTATTTGTATCTTCCAAATATCCCTTGTAATACACTGGTAAATATAAATGCCTGAGTTCTGTGAACCGCTCTAGCAAATTAATTGAACCAGACAAGGAAGTTGTGGGAATCCTGATTTAAAACTGGTAAAATAACATGGGGGCTTTAGATTGGCATCAGAAGTGGGGAAGGAGGGAAATCTTGCAAAGTGAGCCCTCTACCTGTGGGATCTGTTACTGTCTCCAGATAGATAGTGTCAGAATTGAATTGGAGGATACTCAGCTGGTGTCTGCTACAGAAATTATTGCTCACTTGTTGGTGGGGAGAAATCCCCACATATTTGTTCAGAGAACTCTTCTGTGTAGATGCTTATTATTGTTGTGGTGTGAGAACAAAGAAAAAAAATCAGTTTGAGTTGTTTTTCTGTTCTCAGACATATATATTAGAGGATGGTATAAAGATTTCTATGACCCTAGGTAGATATTCTGAACCATTGTTTTGATCACTGACCCCTGTTAATGAAGATGTACTTAGTACAATGTATTTTTGATGTTAACCAATCCATTTATGCACACTTTCATTTGTTATGTTTATATAATCTTGCCTTTTCCAAACTGCATTCACTCTTCTCACTTTCAGTTATAATGGAACAAATCTATGGCAATGCTATGAAGCTTCCAATGAAGCGTTATGTTGTCCTCCATCCGGGTCAAACCCTCATGGGGCTCACTTACTGTGTTAGTATCTACTGTCAACTTTCCAGTCATAAAATGATCAGGAAAACACATAAACTAGAGGACATCTTGTTCTACTCAACACTGCTGGAGAGCTAGATATAAACCACAAAAGAGTTCTGAAACAAGACACGTGGGACAACATGAATATTTGTTCATTTATTGCCTCTCAAAGAGTGTTGAATAGGGAGCAGCAGGCTTAGAGGGTGTGTCTGTCTCTAGCTTCCAATCCCCTTTGCTGAAGAGTGAGTATAAGGAAAATTTCTGAAATGATGGATTGGATTCCTGAATCTCCTCTGGAGATGAGAAGCTTGAAATGTCATCTGAAGAGCAGGCACCAAGGCATTGCCCAGCCAGTGTGCCTGGAAGCTGCTGCCCACCTGTCCCCTGCACCTGCAAGGTGGGGAGCACAACATAATCTGAAGCCACACTTGGACATCAGTGGTCACAATGTCAGACTGACTCAAATGATGGCCAGGGAACCTCTCTAGTCCCTCATTAGTTTGTGGCTGTCACTGCAGTCTGGTCATCTAGTAAAGACCACAGCAGTCAAATATACAACCTGTGCTGCTGCTCTGGGTCTCATTTTGTGACAGTCACTTTATTCCCCACAAGACCTGGAAACACCATAATGTGGAAGCATCTCTAAAAGAGGTAAAAGAGGAAACCCTTGAGAAGGGGAAGAAATCAGTGAGAAGTAAGTTGTGAATTGGACAGTGATTGAGATAATGAATTTAAATTAAGAATTGCAGAACTAGACAAAGTGTACCAGATTAGACTAAACTAAGTTTTCCACTATTAGCAAATCGATGCTCTGGAGCTAGCATAATCTTGCTTTTAAATTTTTTTTAAAATTCCTAGATTTGTGGAATGCAGCACTAGTGAAACTTCGTATTCTTTAGATATGTGAATATTCATACAATCCTGATGAAGTGAGCAGATAAATTATCATTATTATCATTTAGAAATGACTAATTTGAGCTTCAAAGGAACTGAGTTTGCCTTGAAAACCATAGTCTACTCATTTCAAGACCAGTGTTTATCCTATTCCGCCGATAAGACTTCTAAATGTTCACCAAGTACACTATGCTTAATTATGCAGAGAATACATTTGTCACACTTCTTTAGGATTGGGAAAACTTTTCATAATGTTACTATTTAATTGCATTTATAATAAACTTTGCAAATCAAATTTTGGTTATATAGTATCCCAGTCAGAGGCCTTATTCTCAAAAAGAATATAGGTTGATAAGGTAAAGGAGATGTCGGTGTCTTAAGTAACTAAAAGATTTGAAGAAAATTCAGAGGAGTAATACATTTATAAGGATTTTCTGAGAGGGCATTAAACCCTTTTCAATGCAACAAGGCACAGAGTTACCACGCTGACTTACCCAGCCCCATCCTTTCTCTCAGGAGGAAGCAGGAGGGCATGAGTGACTACCAAGAGCAAGACCTTGGGGCAGAGGTGCAGGACTGAGGCAGGGGCAAGGTGTCCGGGGCAAGGTGTCCTGGGCAAGGCAGGACACTTACAGAAAAATACAAACCTGACTAAGGTTTTGCCTTTGGTGAAATGTTTGACACAGCTTCTAATGACTTTATTTAGGCTATCATGTTGACAATATCCCTTTATTTTTTGGTTCAAGACAATTTTGAAAAATAGTAAGAGTAACAGAATGTTTTTTAAGTTTTTACTTAAAATGGATGAGACTGAAACATTAAAAAATAAATCTTCCAAAACACACTCACATGAAAAATCACCTTTGCTTTAGTATATAATTTCCTCAGTTTATATGGTAAGGAAAAAGGCACTGGAAACTCTGGAAAGCATCTATAGCATTAGCTTATTATACCTCACAATTACAAATATTTACTGAATTCTCACTGTGTACAATTCATGTGGTTAGAAGTTTGTATATTTGCAAAAAATTAACATAACATGTGTTTTGTTCTCAAAGGATTTTTAAAGCAGTGGAGGTGAGAGATAATTCAGCAAGGATATCAAACTAAAAGCAGGTAGAAAAAAGATGGCTAAAGTGTTTAACAATGAATGCAATATTGTAGGCCTGCTTCATTGAAGCAGTATCATTTAGGTCATTTTGGTATGTATGTCAATCATCCATGTTTTGCCTTTCAGCTCTAAATCCTTCTTTGCCCTGCTCTGGGACATTTGGAGCTGGACCCTGTGAACAATTCTCCTTTGACAGCTGGCACAATGCTAAACATTGTCAGTAGAGGGTGCTGGAGAGACACTGTCCCAGGAAGATGCTGTCTTCTGGGTTCTGGTGTGCTTCCCTCAACCTGTTCCTGTGGTGCTTGGCTGACAGCTCCCTGCATTGCACCCGGTGGCAACTGTCCTCACCCAGGTAGAGGCTTCACAGCAAGTTTCACTTTTCAGTGGCACAAAAGTGGATGGCTTCCCAGAGTCTTGCTGGCCACCCAGTGCCTGGTTTTCTGCTTGCCATTTTAGCCTGAGCTACTTCTGTGAAACCCTCTACCATCCAGCTGATCATAGCCACACTCTCTTCAACCTGACCTGCATGACATCCTGAGAGGGTGAGAACTCTTATCCAAGTTTGTTCCTCCTTTGGGGTTCACTCAAAATCCCTGCCAATTCATTTCCCTTGGTGTGAGGAGTTCTGACTTGTCTATTCACAGCCATCATTACTTTTCTGATATCTATCCTATTCATTTTATTCTGAAAACCCCAAACAATCCCAGAATGTTTTATAACTAAGAAGCAACCAGCTCAACATCGCTGTTGAGACAGAGGGGTGCCAATTCAAGCCATCTCTCCCAGGATCAGATGGCTTGTCCTAATGACCCATTAACACTATTGGGGTGTTGACTACACATTTTCTCCTGTGTATATCTATTTATTTCTAACTGCACTACTGTACGTAGTACTGTAAACTGTGCAAAGATGCTTTCAGGAAAAAGGGAACATGGAGGAGGATGCAGCAGGAATATTGGAGCCAGTTAACCTGCATTTGAGCCCTGGGCCTGAGCTTTACTGATTATGTTTTTGATCAACTTAATTTTTCTGAAGATTAGTTTTATGAAATATGTAACCACACTACCTTATTCGCCTTATCTCTGTCTTTCCAAGCTCCCCTAAATGACTAAATTTAATCTCGCCTTTAAAACTATAGGTTGGTACAAAAGTAATTGCCATTTTTGCCATTACTTTCAACAGCAAAAACTGTGAATACTTTTGCACCAACCTAATAATTATAATCAAAGCCCTTAAGCTAATTTTGATCAGGCAGAAATGGATGAGTTAATTCTACCTATTGATGATTTACAGCATTCTTTACATATGTTTCATTGTGTACTTAGGAGAATTCTAAGTACCCATTTACCCTCCTTTAACTCTCAGGAGTGTTTTAAAAGAATATTTATTTATTATAAATATTTTTAAACCCATATAAAATTAGAGACAAGGGTATAATTGAAGCCCTGTTAACTCATAGCCTACAACTTATAGTTGTTAAAATTTTAGCATATTTCTTTTATCCTTTTGGGTTTATTGTTATTGCTAAAAATTTTTAAGGTAGACTACATGTATTATAATATTTCACTCATAAATAATTCAGCATTCATCTACAAAAATGAGGACATTTTCTAACACAACCATAGTGCCATTATCACAACTGACAAAATTGCAATTAATCTTTAATAATGTCTAATACCCAACCAGTTTTCAAATTTCACATCGAAATAAATATCCTTATCAGAAATAAGAAGGTATATAAGCCTGCCCCAGTGCATTTTTCTGTTAAATTTGTTTTTTAAACAGGAACCTATCCCTTCTGTGCATTTATATGTACTTTCTCATGATGTAAACTTGAAGGAGGCAGTTTTAGTCCATTTTTCTCATAGTGACATTTATCATGTTCCTCTATCCTTTTAATTTTAGATACAGTGTAAATGAGCTCTAAATGCTTTTTAAGATAAATTTGAATTTTTTCGCAAGAATATGGTTTAGAGAGTGTTGGGAATGTCAGTTAGCCATGAACTTTTTATTTCAGCAAACATCAGTTAATTTCTTGAAGATTGGCCTTTGAAGGAAGTTCAATGAAACAGTATATGACTTCTAAATTAAAATAAAAATAGAAGTCGGTTATCTCAATCATACTCTCAAAAGGGGCATGTGATTTTTCCCATCAAAACAAAGCTTTTACTTTAAATGGGGAACCATATGTTTACTCTAAGTAAAGCAAAAATATAATGTTAAGTAAATGTAATTTTACACATGAACAGTAGCTGTCTTGTGTTGATTTAGAAAATAAATTCCTTTAGCTCCTTGGTTCTTAGGTTCTAAAAGTTCACATAGTTTCTTCAGAAATCATAGTTCTTGACACCATTTTGAATTAACATATTGGGAAATAGAATAGGAAATGTAAAAACCACAAGTGGAACACCCTGCTAAATGGAATTACGAAAGTTATGACTAAATGATCCTAAAATGTAATAGAAATCTAAAAATGTACCTTGAAAATGTAGAAATAAATATTTCTTGGTAAATTTCTTGTGAATACATGTATAGTTTTAAAAGTATAACTGTGTATCTACCAGATATACAATTCTATGCCACAAGATGTGATTGCCATGGGTAGAAATAGAAATTTACATAGAGCAAAACCATGAGCAATTCAATTTCTTCTTTTCTCTAAGAAAACAATGCTAGCAATACACTCAATCAAAGCTAATCTTATGGTGACAGAAACATATGCTTTGCTTTAACTTTACAGCTCATGTAAAACCAAAATCCTAACACATATTTCTAAATGCTTAAATGATTCTTAAATGATTTTCAAATTATTTATACATCTTATGGCATTTACAATTATAGTAACTAAAGTATATATTTTTTAAATTCCTATTTCTTGCAGGTAACTTGGTAGCTCATTTATTTTGTCTTCAATTACATTGCCAAAATTTTTATATTTTTAATGCCTATAGCAAAATTTCCTGCTACAATATTCAACAAATAAATAATAACCCCCAATATCAAGTTAACTAATGGACAGGTTGATTTCCACATCCTAATTGTTGCACACACATCTCTCAGAGAAATCTCTATCAGACTTTATTTGTGTCATTCCTTTGGTCAAAAATGTCTTATTCTTTCAAATATCTTAGTAGACATCACAGTGAAACTGTAAATAATTATTTCCAAGAATTTCTATTATCTAAACTACACTTGCGTTTTTGGTCTCAAAACTCCCTTTTATCTCTTTTTTATACTTCATACTCTAGAATTTTGATTAATCCTGATTATGTTCTGCACCATGTGTGTAATTTAATAACCTTTGGAAACTGGACTGTTTTTCCCATAGCATCATTTGTAAAACTCCTACTCATTTTCAGAGTTTTTGTTTTGTTTTGCTTTTTAATGTCAGGATATTGATTTTTCTGAACTATGGATGTTTGGATTTGTACTTCTCTCACTGGAACTACCTCACTGTGACCTGCTCTAGAGGGTAGAATGGTGGCCTCAGGCGCACATCCACATCTCAATCACCAGAATCTGCACATCTTACCTCACATGGCAGATGGTGTGATTAAATATAGGAGTTCGAGAGAGGAAGAGATTATTCTGGATAATTATCTTGCTTATTATCCTGGATTATCCTGTGTTAGGTTGGCCCTAAATGCAATTCCATATATTCTTCTAAGAGGAAGACAGAATTAGATTCAGCTTTCTACCCAAGAGAAGGCAATATGAAAATGTGAAGATAGAGTAGACAGAGAGATGCGACTACAATCCAGGAATGCTGATGGCCACCAGAAGCAGGAAGAGGCAAGGAAGATGTTTTCCCCCAATCTCTTGAGGGAGCACGGACCTGCCCACATGTTCATTTCAGAATTTTATCATCAAAACTGTGGAAGAATAGGTTTCGTTATTTTAAGCCTGCAAGCTAGTGGAAATTTGTTGCTTTTGTTTTATTTGCTGTGTTTGAGTCTTGATTTGCCAATTTTATTGTAAGTTACTTCAAAAGTTGTTAGTGAATCTTATTTACATTTTCTCAATCATTTAGATTAGCATCCAACACACAAAATTAACACTATCCTGAGTGCCAGATACAATGTTGAACAATGTAAAAAGCCCCCTGCCTCTATTCACTTTTAATGGGAGTTACGGGCAAGTATATTGGTTTGTATGGTACGGGGTGCTTATCTTATGGGAGATACTGTGCTATGAAGCAAATTGCAGTGATCTTGACCCGAATTTGGAACATTTGAGAAAGACATTTTTGTGGAATGCGATCTATGCTGAACCTGGAAGTTGAATATGGTTTAAGCAGGTACGGTGATGGGGATGGAAGTTCGGGGAAAAAAAATTTTAAAAACATAGAAGGATTAATAGTCTGAAGGAAAGGCAAACCATGGGCCATTTAGGCAATGTAAGGTGATTTCAGTTGTTTGAAGTTGTACCGATTGGATGTGAGGGTGTAGGATGCAGTGGTGCCTTGTGGAGAAATTACATATGATACTCCAAAAGTAAGAAAGAAACAGATCGCAGACATTTTCAAGTGGCATAGTAATTAGTTTTGTTGGAATTCCAAGTACAGATATTTCTGTGTTTTACACAAAGCATTGAATCTTCTGGACAGGAAACAGCATAAGTGGAAGAAAGAGTAAAGAAAGGGACGCTGGCTATGAGGTAGCTGGGACAGCCTAAACCAGAAAAAAAAAATGACATCCTTAATCAAATTATTGTCCATGTATATGGTGAATCGTGAAAAGTTATAGAAATATTCATCAACAGCAACTACAGAACTCAAACCAAATTAGGAGGACACAGAAATTAAAATATAATAGTCGTGCTCACAGCTCTCTTGCGGTAAACAGCTGTAAAACTCTACAAACTACATGACATAAATGCTTATCTTATTGGATAGTCAGCAAAATTGTGATCCATAAGGAAAGGGAAACAAGGGAGGTAAGCCACTGAGTATATCTAACATTGGCTCTTTGTGCATCACAGCAGCAGGTTGGGGGTGGGGCATAGCATGCTGGTCCTATAGAACTGAGGAGGGAGAGATGAGAGTTCAGAACTAATGAACTACTGCAGGCTGGAATCTGGTGGCACATTCAGAGGGAAGGGAGCTAAAAGGAGAAAACCTCCAGAAATTTGTATGAGGCTCTTTTTGAGCATTTGGTAAAATACTGAATTGTGCATTTGTAGGATGGAAGACTATTTGGCTAGCCAAAGAACAACTGTTAGTGAAAAAATATATATTCTGAGGAGTTATGATACAAGAAATACCTGGAGTTCCCAAAGGACTGTGAGTTGCTCAACTCCAACCAGCCAGAGTGATTAAGCGCCAAATCATAAGAAGGATACTCCAGTAATAAAACATCTATGGATAGCACTAATGTAGCTCAAAAGTAGGGACTACTTAGCTCATCTTGCAAAAGGTTATAAGCAATATTCAAAGGGAACAAGCTCACATGAAAATCTGTAACTACCTGCCTGAAGAAACAAAACAAAATCTAGACAGTCTGTAAGATAACATCTATAATGTTTAGTATAAAATTAAAATATTAATAAATATGAAGATGCAGGAAAAATTAACTCACAACCAGAAAAACAAATTTGTCAGTAGAAATATATCAAAAATGTAGAAATAAAATATTAACTTAAATTAGCTATTAAAATACATTGAGGTTCTTAAAGGAAAAATATCAACTTTGTAGGAAAAAAAATGGGGATCTTAATAGTAAACTTGAAACTGTACCAAGAACCAAATGAAAATTATAGAAATGAAGAATAAAATATTTGAGGTGAAGCACTCACTCTTTGAGGTTAATATCATAAGTTATCAGTGAAATTGAGGAAAAATCATTTGAATATATTCAAATTAAAATACGGAAAAATATCTTAAAAATTAACTAGAGTCTGAGTAACCTGTGCGGCAGTGCCAAGGCTCCTAACGTATGAGAGAAGAGAGAAATTAAGTAGAATACATGTTAACTAATATTGGTCACAGTTTTTTAAAGCTTGATGAAAAATATTAATCCTAGTATCTAAAATGCTAGTGAATCCCAGCCTGAATAAATACAGAGCAGCAAACCAACGCATGTCCATAATCAAATGGCTGAAAACCAAAATAATGAAAACATTTCAAAGAAGTTGAAGGGGAAAACAAGACATAATGCATTAGATACTGTACTGGGGGATGGGAAGGATAGAATGTCAGCAAACTTAACATCAGAAGCAAAATAACATGGAAGACTATGAAACAACATATTTAAGGTGCAAAGGGGAAAAAAAATCTAGAAAACAAAAACACCGGCAACCTAAAATCTATTTGGGAGACTTCAACATTCCACTGACAGTATTAGACAAATCAGCAAGGCAGAAGATTAACAAAGATATTCAGGACTTGAACTCAACATTGGACCAAATGGATCTGATAGACCTCTACAGAACTCTCCACCCCAAAACAACAGAATATACATTCTTCTCAATGCCACGTGGCACATATCCTAATATTGACCTCATAATTGGACATAAAACAATCCTCAGCAACAACAAAAGATCCAAAATCATATCAAACATACTTTTAGACCACAATGCCAATACAAGTAGAAGACAAGACTAAGAACATTGCTCAAAACCATGCAATTACATGGAAATCAAGCAACATACTCTTGAATGATGTTTGAGTAAATAATGAAATTACAGATATCAAGAAGATCTTTGAAACTAATGAAAACAATGATGCAACATAGTGGAACCTTTGGGACACAGTTAAGGCAGTGTTGAGACGGAAATTGATAGCACTAAATGCCTACGTCAGAAAGTTAGAAAGATCTTAAATTAACAACTCGACGTCACAACTGAAGGAATTAAAGTAGCAAAAACAAATCAACCCAAAGCTAGCAGAAGACAAGAAATAACTGAAATCAGAGCTGAACAAATTGGAAAAGAGGAAGCCAAACTATTTCTGTTTGTAGGTGACATGATTTTATATCTGGAAATCCTCGTAGTCTCTACCCAAAAACTCCCTCAGCTGATAAACAAATTCAGCAAAGTTTCAGAATACAAAATCAATGTGCACGTTTAATTAACATTTCTATACAACAAGAACAGCCAAGCCAAGAGCCAAATCAGGAAGGCAGTCCCATTCACAACTGCCACAAAAGGAATAAAATACATAGGAATATAGCTAACCAGGGAGGTGAAAGATCTCTACAATGAGAATTACAAAACACTACTTAGATAAATTAGAGAAGCCAAAAACAAATGGTAAAACATCCCATGCTCATGGATAGAAAGACTCAA
This sequence comes from Piliocolobus tephrosceles, assembly GCF_002776525.5. Classification (NCBI taxonomy): domain Eukaryota; kingdom Metazoa; phylum Chordata; class Mammalia; order Primates; family Cercopithecidae; genus Piliocolobus; species Piliocolobus tephrosceles. The sequence continues at coordinate 37,328,486 of NC_045441.1, forward strand.
TATCGTAAAAATGACCATGCTGCCCAAAGCAATTTACAGATTCAATGCTATTCCTATCAAACTACCAATGACAATTTTCACAGACCTAGGAAAAACTATTTTAACATATATATGGAATCACAAAACAGTCCAAATAGCCAAGGCAATTCTAAGCAAAAAAACATAACAAAACAAAACAAAAAAACAAAGCTGACGGCATCACGTTACCTGACATCCAACAATACTACAGGGCTACAGTAACCAAAACAGCATGATGCTGGTTAAAAAATATATAGGCATATAGACCAATGGAGCAGAATAGAGAGCACAGAAGTAAGGCCAGACACCTACAACCACCAGATACTTAACAAAGCTGACAAAAGCAAGCAATGGGGAAAAGACTCCCTATTCAATAAATGGTGCTGGATAGCTGGTGACCCATGTGCAGAAGGTGGAAGCTGCATCCCCTTCTTACACCACATACAAAAATCAACTCAAGACGGATTAAAAACTTAAATGTAAAACCCACAACTGTGAAACTCCTGGAAGATAACCAAGGCAACACCATTCTTCATGTAGGTACAAGGAAAGATTTCATGACAAAGACACCAAAAATCTCGTTACTGAGTATAAACCCAGAGGAATATAAATCATTTACTGCAAAGACACATGCAAGCAAATGTTAACTGCAGCAGTATTCACAATAGCAAAGACAGGAATCAACCTAAATGCCCATCAATGACCAATTGGATAAAGAAAATGTGACACATATACACTATGGAATACTATGTAGCCATAAAAAGAATGAGATCATGTCTTTTGCAGGAACATGGATGGAGCTGGAGGCTATTATCCTCAGCAAACTAACACAGGGACAGAAAAACAAATATCACATGTTCTCACTTTTAAGGCAGAGCCAAATGATGATAACTTTTGAACACAAAGAAGGAAACAACAGGCATTTGGTGTCTTGAAAATTGAGAGTGGAAGGAGGCAGAGGAGCAGAAACAGTAACTATTGGGTACTGGGCTTAATTAAGTTTTTAAAGTGGGCTTAATTAAGTTTTTAAAGTGTTAAAAACTTTGTTTTTAACAATATACAAATGCTAACTGATGACCTAAAGCATCAATTAGCATTTGCATATATTAAATTAAAACAGTATGGTGGTTCCTCAAAGAGCTAAAAGCACACTGTCCTTTGACCCAGCACTCCTATTACTGGGTACATACCCAGAGGAATATAAATCATTCAATGTCATTCTATGGTAATTCTGTAAAGATAGAAGCTTGTGTTTCAGGATAGTTGAGGGCATATATATATCTGTGTGTGTGTGTGTGCGCGCGCGTGTGTTTCAGGATAGTTAAGAGCATATACATATAGGGGGAGGGTAGTTCTGCTTTTAGCTTTTTGAGGAATCACCATAATATATCAATAACATCATGTATTTTGTACTTTATAACATATTTAGAAGTAAAATGTAAAATAACAATAGCTGAGAGCACAACAGAGAAAACACAATCAAAATTGACACAATTAGAAAACCTGACTATGCCTACATCTATTGTAGAAATTAAATTTGTAATTTAAAAATTCCCACAAAGAAAAATGTGAGATCAGACAACTCCAAAAATAAATTCCATGAAATGATTAAAGATGAATTAACACCAATTTTAACTAAACCTTTTCATAAAATAGCAAGACATAGGTTTATGTATAAAAACTAGCAAAGAATAGTTTGAAATGAAATAAAAAAGGTTATCACAACAGCATTAAATCTATAAAATACATAGGAATCAATCTAATGAAATATATGTAATACTTAGCCCTTGAAAAGTATTAAAAAATGCTGGAATACATAATTAATGATCTAAAAATAGAAAAATAAATACATTATGATCATGGATTAGCAGACACAAAGTTGTTAATATGTCAATATTCCCAAATTGGTGTATACATTCAGTGCAGTCCCATTCAAAATCCTTGTAGCTTGGTTGTGACAAATGGCATTCTGATTTTACCATGAATATGGAAATGTAAATGACCTAGAAGAACACAGGCAATCTTTAGAAGGAATAACAGAATTGCAGAATTTACACTACATGGTTTCAAGAATTACTACAAAGATACACCACTCAAGATAGCCAAACAGATGAATGGAACAGAATAGGGTCCAGAGATATACTCATACTTGTATAGTAAATTGGTTTTTAACTATAGTGCCACAGCAATTCCACCAGCAAAGATATCTATTCAACAAGCCAAGAAAAGCTATATATATGTCTAAATAAAAACTGGAGGTAGTTTTTATGTAGCTTTTTATAATCTTGGCAGAGTAAAAACTGGATATCTATATGGGATTGAAATAGACAAAATGAACTGCATTAATAACATTTATTCATCAATGAACTAAATGAATATAAATAGGCAACTCATAAACTGGAGCAAAATATTCTCAATCACCCATTTTATAAAATATTTATATCCAAAATACGTCAAGAAATTCTACAACTCATTAGGGAAAAAAATTAAACAACTTAATTAATAAATGGACATATGTACTTCAGCACAGCTCTCTCAGGCAGCATTTAGAGCACCGTAATTCTACAGTAGTTCTACAAAGATGGAAGTTTGTGTTTCAAGGTAGTCAAAGGCATGCGCACGTGTATGTGTGTGTGTGCGTGTGTGTATTGTAAACCAAAAAGTATCTGAAACAGGTCTCAATCGATTTAGAAAGTTTATTTTGCCAAGGTTAAGGACTCACCCGTGATGCATCTCAAGCCGTCCTGACATGTGCCCAAGGTGGCGGCTTGGTTTTACATATTTTAGGGAGACATGAGGGGGGAATCAATATATGTAAGATGTACATTGGTTCAGTCCAGAAAGACAAGACAACTTGAAGTGGGGAGTGGGCTTCCAGGTCATAGGTAGATAAGAGACAAATGATTACATTCTTTTGAGTTTCTGATTAGACTTTCTCTGAATGCACAATGTACAGGAATAGTCACTTATGCCTTAGTCTGGCTTAGTGCAAAGCAAGCGATCACATATGCATTTGTCTCATGTGAGCAGAGGGACGACTTTGAGTTCTGTCTGTCCTTTGTCCACAAGAAATTTGTGGGAGGCAGGTTTGCTCAACGTTAGTTCCTAGCCTGACATTTTCCTTCGGCTTAGTGATTTGGGGGTCCCAAGGTTTATTTTGCCTCATGATATTCATATATTTTAATCAAAAGGGATCACAGAGGTGACAGAGTAGAGACCCTGTACTGAAAGAAGCTGCACATTCATTCAGCCCCATATTCACCCTGACAGCTAGGACAAGTCAGAACTTGCTGTGACAGGTAGATGACTGAGGAGGCAGTGCCTAGCTTCTGAGCCAAGAGTCTGCATGAGCTCTGGTCAGGGCATGTGGAGGCTTAGGGAGGATGGAAGGACTGGAAGAGGCCTAGTTCAAGAGGAGGAGTGTGAAGTGTGTGTGTACTTTGTGAGTGAAGGAACATGGTTATGGCTGTGTCCTCACATCTACTTCTTTGCTCCTCCTAGAGGCCACCTGACAGCCTCCACGTGTGTTCCTTGCCTTATCATGTTGCTGTTGTTCTGTGCCTTTTCTGTTCTTAGAACGGCCTCACTATATATTCTGAGGTTTCAATCCCATCTGTCTCTTAAAGTTCATTTGTAATGATATCTCTTCCATAAATTCCTCAGGCTGGGGCTATTCTTTCTTGGTATTTAATCTTTTCAGCATTTTAACTCTGTAGACTAAAACGTTTGCTAATCTTTTAAGTGCTGTTCACCTTTACTAGCATATAAGCAGATGTCTCACACACAACATCCTTCAAGAATTGGTCTTAACACACTGCCTAGCAAAAAAAAAAAAAAAAAAAAGTACTCAAAGCACATTATTGCAGATTCAGTGGAATTATGACAAAAAATGTACTTGTTTGACATCAACAGTTTGCTTACTTTTTATATTCCTGTTATTCTATTAGGGCATGGGAAACAATGTAAAATTCCTGGCCTCTTCCTTTAGACAAATCAGGATCTAGTGGAATAGGGAAACATAGAAATGAACAAATGTTTAATAGAACAAAATACCGTGATACAACTGGGTCTTTGGGTCAACAGAAGGTTCCACAGACAGATAAAGGTAGAAAGCCCACTTCAGGAAATGAATGAATATTTACAAAATCACAGAAGCAAAAAGTTACAAGTGCAAGAAAAAAGTGCCTAACTTTTATTTGTCAGATTTAAGTGTCATGATGGCCTTAGACTGAACTGGAAACAAAGGTTTAGACCAGACTTTTAAAAATCATTAAATATTAATATTAAAAATAAGAAGTTGTTGAAGATCCAGAATAAAATAAAAGTGAGATGATTAGCTCTGTGTTGTAGAAGCTTCTGAGTGGGGAGCAGGAGAAGGAAACCAAGTTAGAAATCAAGGGGCACAGCGCAGGTGATGGCTGCTTCCATGCCAGCTTCCCAGTGGGACATATAGAGTAGAAAAAGGAGTCAGTTAAAAGCTTTATAAAAAAAACTTCTAGGCTTAAGATCGAGCTCTTGAATTTTCTTTAGGATAGAAGCCACAGAATTACATTGACATTTGGAAATTCTTTACGGCTTTCCTTGGTTCTTTATAAAAAATCCATTACTGCCTATCATTTTCTGAATTTATGAGCATTTCATCTGTGGTATTCATATTTACTATTCCAATTTGACTTGTTTATTATGTTACAGAATATGTTTGGCTACTTTGTAAGTTTAGGAAGCTAACTCATCACAATGAGTTGGCAAAACGCAAATTCAAAGGTTATTTTCTAAAGGAGAAATGGACAACTAAATAGGGAAATTTTATGGACAAGAATACCTTTTGAAGAAAACATAATAAATAAAGAAATATTTTGATAAGCTGTTTATAATGAGGTCTGAGGCTCAAAGTGCATGTGCAGATAAGAAACGGTTCTGAAGGTGTCTTTGGAAGATCTTCTAAGGAATTAGATCTCTTTCATTGGGTGGCTACCACTATAATTTAGGGTCAGAATCAGGCTTCCTGTTAATTGCTCTTCAAAATAGAGACTCTCAAAGGTAATAGCTGCAATCTTAGAAGAAGGAGAAAAGAGAGCTGGGAAGCTTTTTAAGCAAAAATAAGAAAAAAGTATGAAACTGTAAAATATGGATTTTAATGTTGAGCTGTGGGTGACGGACATCTTGTTCTCTGACTCTTGAAACGATTAAAAAAGACTACCGTGTTCAATTCTGGTTTTATACGAATGGACTCTTCAAGAGGAATTTGAAGAAGTGACAAATGTTATCTTCACAGTAGTGAGAAAAGGAGAGTGGCAACTAAAATAATTTTAAATTACAGGCTACTTAGGTGATAAAATGATATGTGCCTAATAATTACAGCTTTTTCCCTAAAGGATTTAAGTGTGTGTATATATATTAATTAATAATATATATTATATATTTATACATATTACATATTAATATTTATTATATATTTAAGAGTTTATATAAAATTAATATATATATACACACACACACACATATATATATATATACACACAAACACTTTTAAATCCTTTAGGGAAAAAGCTGTAATCATTAGGCATATGTCATTTTATCACCTAAGTAGCATGTAATTTAAAATGATTTTAAATTATATTTTACAATATATTGAATAAATTATATATATTTATTTCTATAGAAAAATATACTGAAAGCTCAAACCAACTAAGATCAACAGCTGGTTGGGACGATAAGTTTTGGATCCACAGCCCAGAGGCAGGTTCCAGCATACTTAGATATCAGACATGGGGTTCACAGATGCCACAATAGAGGGGCTACATGCAGAGTCATAGCATGAAGGCAGCCTTTGCTATCAGAGCCATCAAGACTCACATCTCAGCTCTGACTTTTTCTGCACAAACTTGGTTGCTACTTGATCTCTTTTAGCAATAGTTTCTTTATTTTTAGAGAGAAGGATATAGTTTATAGGACTTATGTATGCATACTTTCTGCAAATATAAGATTAATGGTGATGATGCACGTGGCGCAGCTTTAGTAGCTACACAATAAACGTGATCTTCTGTCTTCTTGAATGAGCCACCAGCATTTGGGAAGTTCAGATCCTTAAGTGTTCAAGGCTGAAATGATTGGAAATCACACTGGATATCACAATAATAAAAAGAATGTTGGCTTTTTTCCCCTTATACTCTTTGCAAAATAACTTACTCTTTTTTAGCTCACTTAATTTTTCACATAACTTTTTGAGGTCAGGGCTATTTATGTTCTTGATTTCCTGTAGGAGAAAACTAAGATATAATTTTCTTGGTAAGTTGTGACCACTAATAAGAAGTGGTACAATTAAGATTCAAACTCCAAATTATGTCTTGGAATTCACAATAAAATACAATTAGTTAATTTCCCCAGAAGACAACTTTGTCACTAGTGTCAATTGCTTAATCTTAGCCAAAGCAATGGAATATGAACGCTTTACTGAAGTCTATAACTTTTGTTTTCCTCTCTTTTACATGTTTTTTTTTTTGTTGTTGTTGTTGTTATTCATCAAGAAATGCCACTCCCCCACAGTAAATGCCAAAGCATTCAAGATAAAATTTACTTCCGTTTGTCAGATATGGAAAATATTTGAAATAAATATTTAATAGATTAGTAGTAGTTCTTGGATTTAAAACTATCCTCTATTTTTCACCCTATAAATGAATATCAAAGGTCTATCCATGGAAAGTGGAGTATTAATTTTAATTTCATGTATATTGCATCATACTGCAAGTATTATTTATAATTGGGCTTTTATTTGTGTTACTAGAGATGTGATTCATTCAAGTAGTAAATCATTGGCAAAGACTTGGGAGTTAACTAGATAGGTTGCCCTAATCATTAAGCAATTTTATTTCTTTTCTTTTTTTTTTTTTTTTTTTTTTTTTTTGTCCATCATTCTTTTTTTTTTTTTTTTTTTTTTTTTTTTTTTTTTCATTTATTGTGCACCATATTTCTTTTTTTTTTTTATTATTATACTTTAAGTTCTAGGGTACATGTGCATAATGTGCAGGTTTGTTACATATGTATACATGTGCCATGTTGGTGTGCTGCACCCATCAACTCGTCAGCACCCATCAATTCATCATTTATATCAGGTATAACTCCCCAATGCAATCCCTCCCCCCTCCCCCCTCCCCATGATAGGCCCCAGTGTGTGATGTTCCCCTTCCCGAGTCCAAGTGAGCTCATTGTTCAGTTCCCACCTATGAGTGAGAACATGCGGTGTTTGGTTTTCTCTTCTTGTGATAATTTGCTAAGAATGATGGTTTCCAGCTGCATCCATGTCTCTACAAAGGACGCAAACTCATCCTTTTTTATGGCTGCATAGTATTCCATGGTGTATATGTGCCACATTTTCTTAATCCAGTCTGTCACTGATGGACATTTGGGTTGATTCCAAGTCTTTGCTATTGTGAATAGTGCCGCAATAAACATACGTGTGCATGTGTCATTGTAGTAGCATAATTTATAATCCTTTGGGTATATACCCAGTAGCGGGATGGCTGGGTCATATGGTACATCTAGTTCTAGATCCTTGAGGAATTGCCATACTATTTTCCATAATGGTTGAACTAGTTTACAATCCCACCAACAGTGTAAAAGTGTTCCTATTTCTCCACATCCTCTCCAACACCTGTTGTTTCCTGATTTTTTAATGATTGCCATTCTAACTGGTGTGAGATGGTATCTCATTGGTTTTGATTTGCATTTCTCTGATGGCGAGTGATGATGAGCATTTTTTCATGTGTCTGTTGGCTGTATGAATGTCTTCTTTTGAGAAATGTCTGTTCATATCCTTTGCCCACTTTTTGATGGGGTTGTTTGTTTTTTTCTTGTATATTTGTTTGAGTTCTTTGTAGATTCTGGAAATGAGCCCTTTGTCAGATGAGTAGATTGAAAAAATTTTCTCCCATTCTGTAGGTTGCCTGTTCACTCTGATGGTAGTTTCTTTTGCTGTGCAGAAGCTCTTTAGTTTAATGAGATCCCATTTGTCAATTTTGGCTTTTGCTGCCGTTGCTTTTGGTGTTTTAGACATGAAGTCCTTGCCCATGCCTATGTCCTGAATGGTACTACCTAGATTTTCTTCTAGGGTTTTTATGGTATTAGGTCTAACATTTAAGTCTCTAATCCATCTTGAATTAATCTTCGTATAAGGAGTAAGGAAAGGATCCAGTTTCAGCTTTCTACTTATGGCTAGCCAATTTTCCCAGCACCATTTATTAAATAGGGAATCCTTTCCCCATTTCTTGTTTTTGTCAGGTTTGTCAAAGATCAGATGGTTGTAGATGTGTGGCATTATTTCTGAGGGCTCCGTTCTGTTCCATTGGTCTATATCTCTGTTTTGGTACCAGTACCATGCTGTTTTGGTTACTGTAGCCTTGTAGTATAGTTTGAAGTCAGGTAGCGTGATGCCTCCAGCTTTGTCCTTTTGACTTAGGATTGTCTTGGCAATGTGGGCTCTTTTTCGGTTCCATATGAACTTTAAAGGAGATTTTTCCAATTCGGTGAAGAAACTCATTGGTAGCTTGATGGGGATGGCATTGAATCTATAAATCACCTTGGGCAGTATGGCCATTTTCACGATATTGATTCTTCCTATCCATGAGCATGGTATGTTCTTCCATTTGTGTCCTCTTTGATTTCACTGAGCAGTGGTTTGTAGTTCTCCTTGAAGAGGTCCTTTCCATCCCTTGTAAGTTGGATTCCTAGGTATTTTATTCTCTTTGAAGCAATTGTGAATGAAAGTTCATTCCTGATTTGGCTCTCTGCTTGTCTGTTACTGGTGTATAAGAATGCTTGTGATTTTTGCACATTAATTTTGTATCCTGAGACTTTGCTGAAGTTGCTTATCAGCTTAAGAAGATTTTGGGCTGAGACGATGGGGTTTTCTAAATACACAATCATGTCATCTGCAAACAGGGACAATTTGACTTCTTCTTTTCCTAACTGAATACCCTTGATTTCTTTCTCTTGCCTGATTGCCCTAGCCAGAACTTCCAACACTATGTTGAATAGGAGTGGTGAGAGAGGGCATCCCTGTCTTGTGCCAGTTTTCAAAGGGAACTTTTCCAGTTTTTGCCCATTCAGTATGATATTAGCTGTGGGTTTGTCATAAATAGCTCTTATTATTTTGAGGTACGTTCCATCAATACCGAATTTGTTGAGCGTTTTTAGCATGAAGGGCTGTTGAATTTTGTCAAAAGCCTTTTCTGCATCTATTGAGATAATCATGTGGTTCTTGTCTTTGGTTCTGTTGATATGCTGGATTACGTTTATTGATTTGCGAATGTTGAACCAGCCTTGCATCCCAGGGATGAAGCCCACTTGATCATGGTGGATAAGCTTTTTGATGTGCTGCTGAATCCGGTTTGCCAGGATTTTATTGAGGATTTTTGCATCGATGTTCATCAGGGAGATTGGTCTAAAATTCTCTTTTTTTGTTGTGTCTCTGCCAGGCTTTGGTATCAGGATGATGTTGGCCTCATAAAATGAGTTAGGGAGGATTCCCTCTTTTTCTATTGATTGGAATAGTTTCAGAAGGAATGGTACCAGCTCCTCCTTGTACCTCTGGTAGAATTCAGCTGTGAATCCATCTGGTCCTGGGCTTTTTTTGGTGGGCAGGCTATTAATTGTTGCCTCAATTTCAGAGGCTGCTATTGGTCTATTCAGGGATTCAACTTCTTCCTGGTTTAGTCTTGGAAGAGTGTACGCGTCCAGGAAATTATCCATTTCTTCTAGATTTTCTAGTTGATTTGTTTCTTCTTAATTTTGTCATTGACCCACAGGTCATTCAGGAGC